>NC_068982.1:26770444-26771116 GCF_001194135.2 Octopus bimaculoides
AAAAGGATAAAGAGACCAATGGCAAAGTTAGAAATATATTTTATGGATAAAGTCTTACAGCTGTTTCAAGGAAAATCCAATGTATCCCTTCATCGGAGACGGTAATAGTAGAGGAATGGATTATTACATCTATAAGAGGAGAGTTGTAGTAAGACGTGAGAGCGATGCGCTGAAAAAAGAACAACACGCTAATACACCACCTATATTCCGCACTCATGTTTATACAACGGAAGGGGCAAAACTAGCCGGTATACAGCACTTACTCGGTATTACCTGTATCTTTGGGTTTGGTTGAATCCAATACCCTTTATAACCTCATATATATATATATATATACATATATATATATTATCAAAGATTCGAATGAATCAGGTATTTAAATGGTAAGCACCAGGTTGGGTCGAATTAACTTGTAAAGAGCACCTTTAGTCGAATAAATGTCATGCGTACCAAAGTACATCCAGTGAAATATTCAGGTTATGTATACAGGGAATTTAACCCTTATGAGTATTTTAGCCTAAGGGCTAATCCAAAAGTGTACGGTATTTGATATACACGCCAACACCGATTGTCAAGCAGTAACGGCTTGACACAAAGACACACACACGCACACACACACACACACACGCACACACACACACGCACACACACACATATATATTTATATATATA
>NC_068982.1:26771185-26771863 GCF_001194135.2 Octopus bimaculoides
ATATATATATATATATACAACGGGCTTCTTTCAAATTCTGTCTACCAAATCCACTCACAGGGCTTTGGTTAGCCCGATGCTATAGTAGAAGACACGTGCCAAAAGTGCCACACAGTTGGACTGAGGCCGGAACCGTGTGGTTGGGAAGAAAGCTTCACATCACACAGCCACGCCTGCGATTTCTGTGTTCCTTTCTGTGGAAGACCGTTGGCTCGAAACGTTAAAGACTTTTTCACTTCTCGAGCGTTAAACTAATACATGTTTGTTGTTCCTGTCTCCTCTCATCACCCAACGAACTTTTACGGAATCTTTACCTGGACTTTCTACTACACTTCAGCTGCACCTCTCCTGCCCATGGATTACACTGGACTCCTCTGTTGATGAAAAATCGCTCCAATACACCACGACGTTCGAAGCTTTTGAACCTTTTGAACCTTTCGTATCTTTTTTATACTTCCTAATTTTTTTTTGTACTTTCTGCTTTCCATGATAGATCACTAGCCACTACACATTCTTTATTTTCTCTCCTTGTTTCTTTCTGTGTTCCTTTCTGTGGAAGAGCATGGGCTCGAAACATTAAAGACTTTTTCACTTCCCGAGCGTTTAACAAATACATTTGTTTGTTGTCTACACCACCTGTCTTCGTCTTTTGTTTGGGTTTTTTTTTGCGAATTCTCC
>NC_068982.1:26772007-26774280 GCF_001194135.2 Octopus bimaculoides
TATAAATCATTGATTAGAAAACAAACATCAAATTCGGGCCAGCGACTTTATATAGCCCAATGCTATACATTTCATCATATACAAATAATACTATGCACTTCAAACATATAAAAGAAATACATATTAGGTCGTCAAGTATGAAATTTGTAGTAAGGTATATGGTAAACTTTGACAGCTGCTCTTTTTCTTTACAATTCATGCTTACAGAAAACTCACACAGATTGAAAACAAAATTACAAATATAAATAATCCTTTTATAGTCACCTATAATCCTAGGAATACAAATATAAATAATCCATTTGTAGTCACCTATAATCCTAGGAATCACCACAGCCAACAAAAAGAGTTATTATTCAATTTTACATCAATCGACAAGATCCGAAGACAACAACCAAATCTCAAGAAACTCCCTAACAAAGGCGAGATTCGCATCGGAGAAAGAAATAATGAAGGTATTAAACTGTGAGGACCCTCGTAAAACATGTGAAATAGTTGGAACAAACAAAAGATTCGAGAGTTCGAAGGATTGAAAATGAATGCAGATGTATATGGCCGATAGTCTTCAAAGTGCTTTATCTCGGTTCCTTTTGGCTTTATATATTCTCTGACAAGTTGCGATTTTAGGTGTGGTGTGAAGCATTGTGAAGAGATAAACTGATGTGTAGGTAGACCGGAGATGTACTTGTGTAGGCAGAGAGAATAAAAGAGAACAGAATGTAAGTGTACGTTTCGTGGGTGAAGATGGATAGAAGAATCTCACTGACACGATTTATAGAATATCAGGTTCTTTTCAGACACTGATGTCGCAAAAGGCCAGGCACTCCCCATTAATGATTTCCAGTAGAATGAAACCACGTGATATGGGAATTCCGGCGTCCATGACTGACCATTCTCGTCTGCTACGGACTATATGTGTGCTGTTATGCACCAAGCGCCTATATAAGAGCTCAGAACGCAGTAATCAATGTTCCAACAAGATATCTATGTTGAGTTGGATATAACGATTACTTTATGTGTGTATGTGTGCGTGTGTGTGTGTGTGTGTGTGTGTGCGTGTGTGTGTGTGTGTGTGTGTGTGTGTGTGTGTGTGTGTGTGTGTGTGTGTGTGTGTGTGTGTACCGAGAAAAAATTTTGCGGAACAGACGTTATTTTAATGTGATACATTTTGTAAACACCTGAAGAGAAACATCAACATCGACGGATATTCCTAAACCAGTTGTTCAGTATCCCACCCGTGAGGGATCGATGGTAGACGGATCGAAACAATTGTATTGATCAATAAACATTCTTGTATCTTCCATCTTCCGTCTCGATAATCAAATCTATATACATAAATGTCAATTTCTGTCTGTGGCTGTGTATGTTTGTGAACTTGTTACTTAAACTCCTCCGACACTATCCAACCAATCTTAATGAAACTTGACACATGTGGGGGGCTTATTTATGCTCATGCAGTCACTTACGTACTTGGAATTTCAAAAAATCGATAATTTCTAATCAGCATCGGTTTTTCAAAAATCAATAGGACATCTCAATGCAAATTCTCATATGAATGTTATTTTCTACCATAAGTTTTTAACCGATTTTCTTGAAATTTTATACAAAGATGGAATATGCGCTAAAGGTGGGTTGAGACAAATAAATTTTTACCTAGGCCACTCAAGCAAAGCGTAAGAGGATTTTTGATTCACTAAATTGTTGTGGGGTTAAAATGTTCATCAATTATTTCAGCATTCTCAGGTTGCTGTAACATGTATTTTCTTAACATCTGCACTTAAAGTTATCGATTCTAAACGTTGCAGCATTATGTGATAACACATGTAACATGTATTTTCTGAACATCTGCACTTAAAATTGTTGGTTCTAGCCGTTGCAATCTATAATTGGTTCTCACGATCAGTGCAACTGTACCCATGAAACACAGTCGTCAAATTAGGTGCCTTTTCCCTAAATAATTTTTTGCTTACTTTTCAAACATCTATGGTCTTTTTATTTTCTCATAGCACTCCTTTACAATTCCTTTCTTGATCTTTCCACTGATTATATATTTGCAGCTTCCCATTAATCTGACCAAACGATTGTCATTTTCCGATTCCACACGTATTTATTTGTATTATTATTTCGTGAATGAATTTGCTTACGCCTTCTATTATCTGTCCTATGTCTGAGAAAATTAGGCATTGAAATGGGTACCTGGAATATCCCCGCTCCCGGGTATTACCGGGTACCTCAGCTAGCATATATATATATATATAGTATATATATATATATAT
>NC_068982.1:26775380-26777262 GCF_001194135.2 Octopus bimaculoides
GAAATGTAAAGAGAAAATAAGAAGAAAAATAAGCGAAAATGTACATTGGAAATCAAAAAAAGTAATGGCTTTTTATGAAAAGTAACGATAGATATATATACAATTAGATGAACTGAGGTAGGAATAAAGGTAATAAAAGTCATTATTGTGAGTTGTTAAAGAGATTCAAAAGCATACCGGTTTCGTAAAGTAACTAATCATTGCTTTGAATGCACGCCGATTACTGAACGGTGTCAAGTCTATTAGTCCCTGAGTAAAAAGATTATATGTATATATAAAATCTGTTGGACGTCTCAAAAGACATTTTAAGATCCACAAAGATCAGAAATTATATGCAGCTCTTGGTGGTCCAAATCGGATGTGCAATCTATGTGGGTGTTTTTTCAGAACATTGTCTGGTTTAAAAAGTCACATCAGATCCCATGATGGTACTAAGGTGTAAGTAAGTACGGGAGGTGCTCAAACTCTGCATAAGGAGTAGACAACCACCAACCACCATATATATATATACATATATATATATATATATATACATATATATATATATATATGAAAGAAAAATTACTATAACCACACTGGAGCAAGATCCTCCCACCAAGTGTTTTACATCTTCCTGAGAGATCGCTGCAGTAGTGATTTTACACTGCTATAGTAGGCAAGTGCTACATTGTGATGCACAGCTGAAAGTCCTCTGTGCAACAATACACTGTGAGCATGGCGCTTTACGGCCAATAGTTGTTGAACTTCAATATCATTTTCATCAAACCAGTCTCTGTGTCTGGCAGAAGCATATCCCAGCGTTTCAGTAGCACATTGTAGAGCCTGGTCCCGAAAATCTTCCCATGCTGTAGTATTTTCAATGCTGGACAAGCGAGTCTGAAGCTCTTTCCACAACACAGCATCATATATCTTGTGGTCATTCAGACGCTGAGGAATGCCGACTGGCCCTCTTCTCTCTTTCACTCTAATCATCATACGGAACTTCACTCGCCTTAAACTGTGGTCTGTCCAGTATGTATGTATAAAGTAGAATTATAAGCCTCCACCGTGTATTCACTATAGAAAATTGTCTAATATTAGGGCATATAAATCCCGTAACGGAAAGAAAACGGACACTAGTACTAATACCCCTTTTCTATTTTTTTTTTTTTTTTTTTTTTGTGGTAGGGGCTTCAGGGGTTTATATGCCCCTAATATTAATACTATTTTCTATAGTCAATACAAGAAGATGAAGGCTTTACAAAATTCTATTATTGATATATTTATTTATTGACGAACAAGTAACTGACTTATTAGTAACCTCAACTAGTGACGCTATTTACCGCCAATTGCAATTTAAAATAATATATAATAAATGAAATCATAAGACATATTAAGTAGTGAAAGCATTTAATTACTTTGTAAATATTAGAATTTTTAAGCGTATGTATATGTATGTATTATGATAGAAAAGTGGCAGAGTTATCTCCCTGTAATTGCAAATACGCTATTTGTATTTAATTATAATTTCCTGTATTACATGGTGTCTTTTTGCACCTATACAACAGCTTACTACATAATTTAATTTAGATGCTATGCTTGATACTGTTATCTGTGTTTACCACTTAAATTAAGACCAAAAGAAAATTTAATTGAGTTAGATATATGAATCTTTTAACAAAATTTAGTTATCTCCCTTCCATCGCTAAATATGTATGCCGTAGAAATTTATAAGAATGCATTCTGTCGAAAGGTAATAAGGATATACTATATCCCCTTTATCTCTTACTCCCATCTTTATTTCTCTATTTCCTCCTCCCTCTCTCACTCTCTCTCACTTTCTCTTTCTGTATGTATGTGTGCATGTATGTATGTGTGTATGCATCTATATATATATATATAT
>NC_068982.1:26782808-26787814 GCF_001194135.2 Octopus bimaculoides
ATATATATATATATATATACCTCAAGGACGCGCTTGTTATGAAAATACATCTTAAAGTAAATAAGAAATAGCAATTACCGCTACTGAACAGTGAAGCCGTGAAGTCCTAAAATGCAACAAAATATTTCGATTCTGTAGAAGACATCACAAATGTGATCAGCAGCTGCCCAAAATGTTATCAGAGTAACTCCTTCCAATGCAATATGACACTACCGCTAAAACAATATGTAATGCCATACGAAAAGGAGATTGTCTTGTAATAGATAAAAAGAATCACTCTGTTATTGAGTACATACTTAAACATAAATACAAGAAGTATTGTTGGAACATTCCCATGAAAATTTCTACGAATGCAAGCATAACAGGCCGGATATTGTTGCTTGGGACAGACAAGAAAAGTATATACCGTCATAGAGGTCTGCTGCCATACTGATGTCTATATCTCTCCGAAAATCAAAGAGAAAGAAGATACCTATATAGAAATGCTTCAAGACCTTCAGCATCTACTCCTAGAATATAAATTCACCTTTACACATGTGCTGTGTGGAGACCGGCATGTCAAAGAATAGACTCAACGTTTCCTCTGCGTGCTGTAAAAGGCGGCTGCAAGAGGTTGAGGCAGGATTTGCACTTCCACCTCGTAAATCCCTCACCAGCAACGACTTCCTAACCAGACACATTGGTTAGTAGGTTGTCGCCTGTATGATGCGTTATCTGCCAGGAGTAGTAAGGAAAATCCAACAATTGGGATGATGCAGCGCGGCGCTGTAACGGCGTATGACCCCACACTACTACTAATAATAATAATAATAATAACAAGAAGAAGAAGAAGAAGAAGAAGAAGAAGAAGAAGAAGAAGAAGAAGAAGAAGAAGAAGAAGAAGAAGAAGAAGAAGAAGAAGAAGAAGAAGAAGAAGTTGAGCATGTCTTTTGGTCGCTGACGATATGTGCATCTCTGATCATATGCAGAAGTAGTGGGGAAGCATCATAGCCATGTGTTGAGAGGAATTCTTTGGAGTTTGAATAATTCACCTCTGGAAACATGGGTGTTTCGTTCAATATCTTTAAACAATTCTTATTTAGGGAACTTTTGAGCAGAATGGGCTACTCGACCTGAAGAAAATTCTAACTGCGCCCCACCTGCAAGGTCATGTGCTGTTTATCTTGATATGAGATCACTATGGCGCGCTCATATGGTTGTGATGCATGTGCCTTGTGTACCCCTTATCAGACGGGTACTCATGATGGGTATACTGGGCTTCGTATATTTTACCCCAATGTTACTTTGATGCCATGCACTGCTCTTTCCCTCAATAATAATAATAATAATAATAATAATGATAATAATAATAATAATAATAATAATAATAATAATAATAATAATAATAATAATAATAATAATAATACGACCTGAAGCTACTCACAAAAACTGAAGCAGAACTGGACAGCCTAGTCCAGTCTGCGCGGATTTTCTACAATGATATAAAGATGGAGTTTGAATTCTCAAAATGTGCTACGATGGTGATACGACAAGGAAAGCTTGCCAAGTAGTGAAATGATAAATGCAACTCAATCTAGCTATAAATACCTGAGAATACTTGGGGCAGATGGAATCAAACACAACGACATAACGGAAAAGACAAAAAGAGAATACCTACAGTGAGTGAGAAGAATATTGGCTTGAAAGCTGAATGCCAGAAGCATAATTTTGGCAATAAACTCGCACGCAGTCGCTATAGTTCGATATGGCGCTGGAATCCTGAAGTCGACAGAGAAGGAGCTAAAGGAGATGGACAGGAAGTCAAGAATGCTCCTGACAATGCATGGAGCCCATCATCCACGTAGAGACACTGATCACCTATACATGAAGAGAGCAAATGGAGGAAGAGCACTGATAAGTATGGAAGACTGCGTGCGTATCGAACTCGAGAGCTTAATGAGATACCTAGCCCAAAATAAGGAAACCTTGCTCGCGAGAGTTAGGAACGGGGGAGTATTGAAAGCAGAGAAAAAAGGAAAAAACAAAGGAAGGGGTACGAAATGGATATGAAGAAGAATTACGCAAGAAGGGACAACACAATCAATTCCAATAGCCACAACAGAAGTTGCTGGAAAAAATAGGTGGGATTGACCGATGAAAGGGACATTAAAAAAAGAGACCGCGAGCACTATACTGGCAGCACAAGACCAAGCTTTGGCCACGAACTGAAGGGTCAACCTTAGGAATGAGCAAGTCTCTTCACTGTGCTGCATCTGCAATAGGGTGGATGAAACCATTGCCCATATCACGAACGAATGACCTAGACCTGCCGAAAACCACTACAAGTTCTGGTGCCACGATCAGGTAGCGAAAGTGCTACATTGGAAATAGAGCGAAAAGAGGTGGGGGGCTAGAAAGAGACAAGACGTGGTATGAGCACAAACCGCAGAGAGTGGAAGACTCGGAGACTAGCAAAATCCTCTGGGATTTCCCAATCTAAGCAAATCAGGTGCTAGAGCATAATAAACCGGGTGCACCACATATGTTATATAGTTGATGTTGCATGCCCCTTTGACCCACGAATAGTCAAGAAGGAAGGTGAAAAGACATAAGTACCAAACAGCCCGAATATATAAAATGAAGGTGAAGATAGTGCCAATTACTGTAGGGTACTTGAGAACATTGTCAGAAGGCATCAAGGGAAATATAAAGGAAATTGAAATAGAGTGTCCAGTAGAACGGTTACAAAAGATTTGCCTCCTTGATACGGCCAGAATAATCAGGAAAGCATTAGATAGCTGCAAAGAACGGATAGCAGGGTACCGTAGGCTGCAAGTAGCAAGCCCACTGCGCATGCAAGATTCCAGGAGCTCTGAGATAAAGAGAAATAATAATAATAATAATAATAATAATAATAATAATAATAATAATAATAATAAGAAGAAGAAGAAGAAGAAGAAGAAGAAGAAGAAGAAGAAGAAGAAGAAGAAGAAGAAGAAGAAGAAGAAGAAGAAGAAGAAGAAGAAGAAGAAGAAGAAGAAGAAGAAGAAGAAGAAGAAGAAGAAGAAGAAGAAGAAGAAGAAGAAGAAGAAGAAGAAGAAGAAGAAGAAGAAGAAGAAGAAGAAGAAGAATGGTGGTGGTGATGACGAGAAAATTAATGCACTTAATTATGTTAGTGAATACTTAAAGTGGAAATCTGGAAAAGCTACTATTTCCGCGCACATTCCAAATACAATTGTAAGCGGTAAAAATATGCAATCCTTTTGTCAAGTTCTAAATATGGCATTGTTTTAGTTATCTACGATCCACTCATGGAACTTTGCATCTTTTCTAGAAACCAGCTACTTCTTTACACGAAAACTTAAAATAATCAAAAATACAACATATTTCTCTGATGCTCATTCATCATATATGATACATATTTACAATTTTTTTCAGGTTAACTTAGGACTTATAAAAGAAAAAATTGATATTACTCAGAACGTATGGAGCAAGGACTAACCAAAAGTCTAAAACAAGCATGAACATTTAGGACAAACTTATGAAACTACTTTGAACATGCGAACGATTAAACATTGGTAGAAAGGAAAAATATTAATTTGTAGTTCTTGCAAATTTCTGAATGTTCGATTATAAAAATAATTTGAACACACATTTTAGGCAGAAGCAGAGTTTGACTTACCGGAGCCGAAAAACAACATACAAAAAAAAAATATTAAGCCATCTAAGCAATGATTTATTCAATTTCCGTTGAAAAAAACAAACTTTTTATATCTTGGCAGTGAAGCACATTACGAACTTCAAGCCTCCTATAATGTGCTGCCATCCCCACGCAATCTATTGAAATGGAAAATAGTGAATGACGACAAATGTAGATTCGGTAAAGTTGGGACGCTAATTAAGAATATTCTATCTAACTGCTCAATGGCGTTGGAAAGGTATATATGGAGGTACAGTGAGGTCCTCAAATTTCTCAATAGTGCTGCTAAGAAGCAGATGGCAATAATCAATGATGGCAAGAAACGGCAGACGGATGTAGTTAACAGTTTATCACGTTTGTCCATAAAGGTCGAGATGTTATCCAAAAACAGAAGAAAATTGAATGAGGAGAACTGGGACAGAGTATGGCGGGGAGCAGCAGATCTTGTAAGGTGTGAATGCCTCTTTGCAATACCAGCAAGGTAGAAGTCGGGTGTGACAGTACGGTGTAAGAAACGAAAGATAATACACCTTGTTGAATTAACTGTTCCACAAGAAGACAATTTAGATGCAGCCCAGGTTAGGAAAGCCAAGTGCTGTGAGACGGTACTGGAGGACTGTTTGGAGTGCAGTAACTTTCTTGTAGAAACTGAATCTAGGGGTTTCATTGGGACCAGATTGAGACGGTGGCTGCTATTAATAGGTGTCAAACATCGGCAAGCAAGCGTCATCATCAAGAAGATCTAGGTGACAGTTAAGAGAGCCAGTAAGCCATTGGATATGGCCCAAAAAGAATCGTGAAACCTGGCTAGAGAGGTGATAATCCCGAAATAGACTCGAGGTCGAACACTAATCAGTTGAAACAGTAGGTAGAGCCTCATTTAAGTACCACGACAGGCAAATAAAAATTACTTGTTATATATATTTTCAAATGGGTGTTTAGCAGCGCCATCTCACCCTCTCGCCCCCTTTAACTGAAGAGAGAAAGAATTGCACTAGCAATCAGCTGGTACCCAGTGCAGCTGAACAGATTGGAGCAACATGTTAGTGGGGTCGGTGGGTTGTAAAGCCGTCGCGAAGAAGGTCCCGAAATAGTTCACATTCTCTACTGATGACTCCTGAAACCGTCTGACATCTAGTATGCGGAGTTTTAGATTGACTGCTCTTGCACTTGCATTCGCACTTGCAAGCTGTTTCCAAGTCTCTAAGCGTATAAACAAATAAACGATGCTATCATTCATTCTGAACAAACTTACTTTTTATTTATATTAGTACACGTTCGCATACGCATGCAAGTGTGTGTGTGTGTGTGTGTGTGTGTGTGTGTG
>NC_068982.1:26788259-26789057 GCF_001194135.2 Octopus bimaculoides
GTGGCTGTGTGGTAAGAAGCTTCCTTCCCAACTACATGGTTCGGGGTTCAATCCCCCTGCGTGGCGCCTGGGGCAAATGCCTCGAGTGGACCAAAGCCTTGTAAGTGAATTTGGCAGATGGAAACTGAAAGAAGCCTGTCGTATATATATATATATATTTGTGTGTCTGTGTATGCATGTCTTTCTGTTTATGGGTGTGTCTGTTTGTCCTCACCCCATCATCGCTGTTGGTGTGTTTACGTGCCCGTAATCTAGCGGTTCGGCAAAAGAATCAAATATAATAAGTACAAGGCTTATAAAAAATAAATCCTGGGGTCGATTTCTTGGACTAAAGGCGATGCTGTAGGATGGCCGCAGTCAAATGATTGAAACAAGTATATACAGGGGCTGGACAAAATAATGGAAACACCTTAAAATGTCAGACAAATTTCTTTTAATATGGTATAGGACCGCCTTTGGCAGTAATTACAGCTTGAATTCTACGAGGTATGGACTATACAAAGTTTGAATAGTTTCCAAAGGAATTTTTGTCCATCCTTCAGCTAAAACAGGCTCCAGTTCTTGTAGTGATGATAGTGGAGGATAACGAGTCCTTACTTGTTTTTCTAAAATGCATCATAAATGTTCAATAATATTGAGATCTGGGGACTGTGGTGACCAAGATAAGATGTTCAACTTCACTAGAATGTTCCTTGTGCCATTCATTAACAACTTTAGCTGTGTGAATTGGTGCATCATCATCCTGAAAGATTGCGTTTCCCTCTGGAAACAGTTCCGCAGCCATAGAATGAATTTGAT
>NC_068982.1:26792908-26795654 GCF_001194135.2 Octopus bimaculoides
TTTGAAGCGATGTACAGATATTGTATATTTAGAATAAGGTCGTCAGAATGCTGGATGATTATATATATATATTTTTTTTTTATTTACATCTTGTTTACATTTTTCAGCACTTTCTTCCGTTATCGGATTTATCAAAAAATGGTTCAAATTTAGATTTCTTGGCCTGTTTATGCAAATAAATAAAATATATATATATAATCATCCAACATTCTACCTTATTATTTTGTATATATATATATATATATATATATATACACACACACAACCCTACTTACCAAGATTCTATAGAAGAAGACTGATAGTAATGTGTTCTAACATGCATAAATATACACGTAAAATATACGAATATAAATTATTTCACATTTTGGCACAAGGTCAGCAATTCCGAAGGTAGAGATAAATCGATTACATCAACCCCAGTCCTCAACTGGTACCTATATCATCGAACCGGAAAGGCAATCAGATTCGGCGGAATTTGAACTCAGAACGTAAAGACGGACGAAATTCTGCTAAGCATTTTCCCCGGTGTGCTAACGATTCTGCCAGCAGCTTCCCGCCTTAAGTATGAATATTAATATTAAAATAAATATAACGTTATATCGCGGATAAATTGACATTCATTTTAATATGCGTGTGTGTGTGAGAGAGAGAGAGAGAAAGAGGGAGAGTGTGTGTGTGTGTGTTTGTGTCTGTGTCTCTGTGTGTGTGCATGTGTGTGTGCATGTGGGGGTGTGGGGGTGTACGTGTGGGTGTTTAGCTTACACTGTAATGCAATCTTCATACAGACACTATGCTTATTGCGTAGTTCAAGAATTTCTTAAGAGTATTAGAGATTTAAATGAAATGAGCAATTTAGTTTTCGAGAATCTACTTTATATAGAATTCAGTACCGTGCTCTTTCAATATTTCAACAAAAATAGTTAGTCTATGTATGTTCCTCGTTTTCATGTTCTCATAGAAGAAAGTGTAGCTCAGTATTCTTTACTTTCCACTACACCGACTTAATGGTCTGATCTGAATAAACCCCCGCTTCATAAATAATTGCTTCAACTGTGTATGATTAATAAGACAGCATACAATTTCATCAGTCTGATTGACCTGATACACAGTTGCGTCAAATCGTGTGGTAAGAAGTTTGCTTCTCAGCCACATGGTTCCGAGTTCACTCCCACTGTGCGGTACCTTAGGCACGTGCTTCTACTATACCCTTGAATCGACCAAAGCCTTGTAAGTGGATTTGGTAGATGGAAACTGAAGGAAGCCCGTCGTGTATGTGTGTGTGTGCGTGCGTGAACGTGCGCGCCTTTGTACTCGTGTTTGTCCCTCACTGCCGCTTGAAAACTTGTGTTGGTGTGGTGTTTACGTCCCCGTAGCTTAACAATTCGACAAAGAGCTCGATAGAATCAGTACTAGGGTCGATTAGTTCGACTAAGTTCCTCAAGACGGTACCCCAGCATGGCCGTATTCTAATGACCGAAATAAGTAAAAGATATTATATATAAGGCAGACACTGACAAGTCAACCGAAATCATTAACATCAATCATTGTTAACATCGGGTCTGAGAGATTCAACTTCACAAATGTAGGAAATAACAAAAGGTCCTACAACGAAAATCACGGGGCCACCAAATTACAACTTCGGTTGGGGCTGAGACTTCTTAAGAAGGTAGGCAGTGAAAATAAACTCTGACTTCAAATTTTGGCACAAGGCTAGCAATTTCAGGGGAGCGGGTAAGTCGATTATATCGGCTTCAGTACTCGACTGGTACTTATATTACCGACCCCGAAAGGATGAAGGGCAAAGTCGACCTCAGCAGCATTTGAACTCAGAACGGATGAAACGCCGCTAAGCCATTTGCCCAGCGTGTCAGTTCGCCGCCTTAATACTTATGTTATAATGATTTAAAATATTAGCTCAATGACTAATATCAAATAATTGATTTTCATAAACAAGGGAGACAAATTTCGGCATCTTTTGATCGTATTAGAACTCTTCAATGAAGGGCTCTTAAAATGAAGTCAGAATTTGTTTCTTATTTTTCGAAATACAGAGACAGACAGACATACAGACAGACAGACAGACAGAGGCTTACTCCCGTGTTACGTATGATTTACGTATGTGTTTTGATAGAAGAGAAGAGACGAGGGAGTTAAACAGAAAGAGAACGAAAGAAAGAGACCAGCTGATTTCCTTGGACAAAAAATGCTTCAGTGTTTGCAAAACCTGACCTTTTTCGAAAATAGGCATAAAACAAATTGTCCACTGTTGCTCTTTATCTGGCTGACGACATTCCATATACACAGCAGTCTCTATCAATTCCTGTATAATGATTTTACTTAAGATGAATACAAACAGACTTTTGATTCCAAAAACACGTGTACTCTCGCGCACACGCACGAACGCGCGCACATACACACACACACACACACGCATACACACACACACATGCATATATTCTCACGCCTGCGCTTTCTTCTTCATTACCTCTCTCCCACTTCCTCTCTCTCCCTATACACACACAGACACATACATACATATATACATACATACATATATATATATGTATACATATATATTATATATATATATATATGTATACTCCTTTACTCTTTTACTTGTCTCAGTCATTTTGACTGCGGCCATGCTGGAGCACCGCCTTTAGTCGAACAAATCGACCCCAGGACTTATTCTTTGTAAGCCTAGTACTTATTCTATCGGTCTCTTTTGCCGAACCGCTAAGTTACG
>NC_068982.1:26797663-26802055 GCF_001194135.2 Octopus bimaculoides
TATATATATATATATATGACAATTGATGAAGGGAATGTTCTTTATGTTGCATATCTCGTTTCTCTGTTTTTTTCGTTGTTCGAAAAAAGTTCGTTTTCTATGTTTTTTCTTTGTTTTTGTTTTTTATGTTTTCGTTTCTCATCGTGCATGTATATATACATGTATATATACATTGTGCATGTATATATATATGCATGTATATATACATATACATGTAGGTACGTACATATATGTATGCATATATTTATATATTATTTATATTATATATATATATATGTGTGTGTGTGTATGTATGTATATATACACACACATATATATACATGTACATATATATGCACACATGCGTATACATATGTACATAAGTATGCACATTCAGATGTATGTATCTTTCATTCATTCATACATACACCCACGCGCTCGCACTCACACATACACACACATGTTTTTAAAAGAAGGGAAATATTTATAATCTTTCTTGCCACTTTAAGTCGAAGTTTCTCAAGAACGGAATTCTTTCCTCTAATTGTTAATACAAGTACTTTGGTCTCTTCAAAATTCCAGAGAACTACGATTAGAATAATAATAATGGAATGCTGCATTGAATAAATTTGTCCTAAATGCGCTATATCACAAGCAAAGATGTGATGGTCATTACTAGAGATTCTTTTATGATAAATTTGTTAAACTAGTGCTGACCCCGAAACAAAACAACAGCTACAACAACGAACGAGTATAGCCAATAATAACTTGGATGCTGAGTTACTCATTACTTTAAAAGGTTTTTCATAGTACCCACCACTTTTCTTCAGATGCCTGTCGTATTTGGGATAATGGGATAGTGAATATAAGTCTTAATTGAATCTCAAGTTTAAAAGTTCAGGTAGAAAACGGGAATTTAATCCTGTTAACATTCAAACCATATATATTCCGGTTCAAATAGTACAAGCAAGCGATATCCCACGTAGGAGACCATCCTTGATATGAACCACAGAATGTTAACAATGTACTCTATAGATTTATTAAAGGTTTCATTTCAAAATTACGTGAACGTTAGGGAATACATCAGGAACCCGAAGAAGGCTGGATAGTAAAACAGTCGTGACGTTATGACCATAATAGCCAAGGTGAGGACACTACTATGAATATATCAGTGTATCTTGGTTCCTATTAGATCTTGATAAATTCAGTTGCTGTGAGACAGCTTATAAAAGAAGCGTGGCTAAAAATGCCGAGATCATCCTCTTGTAATATAACGCAAAAACGGCACATAAAACCATCTGAAATTTAGTTTATTTCTTTCTTAATTTCCTGCTTTCTTCCTTTTTTCTGTACAAATAACATAAAATTACAAATTTATGTATTTCACATTTGTATGCAAATGTAAATTTCTGCAAAAGCAAAAGGACTGAAAAATCTCTGTGCCGCAACAGCTCTTTGTCTCGCCATTCATACCATCTGTCGCATGATTATCTTATCAGAATAGGATATGACGTCATAATTAAATGGAAGCCAACAATATACAAAACACAACGCATGTTCTCTGTTGATAAAATTGAACAAAGGCTCAAAATTAGGTCGTGGACGTTATTTCCAATTTTCAAGTGCTCTGATGAAAATATTTCACTCCTACTATTACATTCAATAATTCCAAATTATTCTACGTACATTGATAGTAATGGTTAAGTTTTTGACAAAATGTTATATGTATCTTAGAACTAAGCAAATATCATCAGAGAGAAATTCAGTAGATATACCTCACTATAACTATGTAAAAGAATAAAAGCATTTTGGACTTCAAAAGTACCGTTATCACACAGTCTCCTCAACTAGATGCAGAAACTATTTCTGAGCGTCAGTGTATGTAGAAACTGAGCAGTGCACTTAGAAACTGAACTGATTATATATAACAGAACACCCGCTTTGTGTAGTATATGTAGAAGTACACTTTAAGAGTACTCTTGATAACGAAATCAATGTTAGAATACCTGAGGCTACAAGCGATTTTGGGAAACTTTTCTCATCGTTTGTCGGATGAACACGGTGCCAGTTTGAAAACTGAAATAAATGTATACAAATCTTATATTTTGAGTACACTTTTTTTGATAGGGCAGAAGCATGAACTCCCTACTTCAGACATACAGGGTGAGCCAAAAGTAGGTGGACAGTATTTGGAATAGGTTTATGTATTAGTTATATTAATGCAATTGTTTATTATAACTATGTTGCAACTATATTATATATAACTATATATAATTTTTTTTTAAATGTAGTTATAAAATTGTAATTATATAACACAAAAAACATAGTTGCAACATAGTTATAATAAACAATTGCATTAATATAACTGATGCATAAACCTATTCCAAATACTGTCCACCTACTTTTGGCTCACCCTGTATAAAGAAACGCGAAACCTTGCACATGTGCTGTCTGCGCAAAATCTGTAACATAAAATGGCAAGATAAATTACTAAATGTCAACAACTCAGAAAAATGTGATATTTCCATATGAAATGCATGCTGATAAGAATTCAGTGCAGGTGTTGTTCGAATGAAAGATGGTTGCATTGCGAGAATTATTTCGTATGGCCAACAGGTACAGGGATACGCGGGAATGGAAGACCTGTCCTTGGGTATAAAGATAAGTTGTAGCAATCACTAAAGTCACTACAGTTTAATTTGACATCTTGGGAAAATTGTTGTCTGGATCAATCTGGATCAATGGTGTGAAATGTGTCATGATGCATGAAAGAAATTTGAGTTGAAGAAACAGAACAATAAAAGAATTATATCCTGCAATCAACGGACACATTTGCCCAATCTCAGACAAAACCAAAATCATCAGTGACCCTATTGTGAAATCCATACCTGGACTCAAATTACATTCACGCATCTTCTTTCATCTTGAAAGTTGTTCTTCTCTCTCTCTCTCTCTCTCTCTCTCTCTCTCTCTCTCTCTCTCTCTCTCTTTCTTTCTCTCTATTTATCTATCTATCTCTTTCTCTCTCATCTATTTAAATTCTCTCCTTCAAACACTCACAATTCGAAATCGACGCGAGTGAGCATCATTACCACCATCATCATCATCATCACCATCAGTAGTAGTAGTAGTAGCAGTAGTAGTAGTAGTAGTAGTAGTAGTAGTAGTAGTAGTAGTAAGGCGGTGAGATGGCAGAATCGTTAGCACGCCGGATAAAATGTTTAGCGGCATTTCGTCTGTCTTTAGATTCTGAGTTCAAATTCCACCGAGGTCAACTGCGCCTTTCATCATGGTTGCCTAACAGTCCGATGTATTCCTAGTGCAAAACCGTTTGGTAAGATCAGTTGAGATGGATATATAATATTGTACATTTCGGATAATATGTATGTATGTATGTATGTATGTAAATTGCGTGCATGCGCGCATGTGTGTATAGGAGATACACAGCGGGTTCTTAACCAGGGATCGAAAGCTTAATAGTTTCCTTTGTTCTCGGATTGTGCTCTTAAAATCCATTTATTTAATCTGTCAAATATGATATCATCTTAGGATGTAACAGAGGTGAATCTAGACAAGCCTTTTCAATTCTAATTTCAATGTTCTGGAACGGCTTTAACACTGGCATATATTCATAATACGTGTAGTAAAAATATCCGAGTTCGTTTTATGCTTTTTGGCTAGTTCTGTTTTTTACTTTCAAACAGTTCCTCCAATGACTTTCAGACAATTTACTTGTCACCTTTAGTTGCAAAGAACTTAGCCGACACTTAATTTTCACACACGCACATAAAACAAAAGACTTTCTATGAAAACAGACCGTTATCCACAATACAAGCTTTTGTGTTCTTTTTTCCGCCACAGTTATGTGAGTACTTAACTGAATAGAGTCTGTTGTTAATATACACTGTCGTACGTCAACTCATCCGGAAAGTATTAGGTTAACTTATCACAGCTCACTTATTAACTCCTCCACGTGTTACAGTCTACTTACTACGCATGCGGGCACGCACGTTTTGATATACACTTTCGATAAAACAGTTGCTCCCGCAAAGCAAATTAAATACAATTTGGGATTTTTGCGGAGGGTCAAAATTGGTAACACAAACAGGACAATGAAAACAAACATGAAGGGCTTTTAAGCCTAAACGAGGTTGTGGTGGCGAACGCGTAAATCAAGCTAGGACAGGAGACAAACAAGAACACGTCTCCCTTGTTCCAGCTACACACACGCGCGCACATCGGCATCATTCGTCAATTTCTTGAAAATGGGGTCGTAACCCCGAAATATTGAATGTAAAGTAAGTCTACATTAATTCACATATTTGTTTTCTTGTGATTTACCTTGCATTTACTTCGCATTGTTTTGGCCTTACCCACGATCTTTTATTCTATATATATATATATGTATATATG
>NC_068982.1:26810313-26813714 GCF_001194135.2 Octopus bimaculoides
GTATTTTGTATTGAATACCTTGTATACTATTGTTTTTCTTTTCGTTGCTTGTATTAATGCTTGTGGAGTGTTAAGGAAGACATTATTGCCATCCCTTCTTAACAATTCCTTGGCATTCTTTATTTCTGCCATTGTCACTTGGATTTCTTCTGAGCTCTGCTTAGCTGCGGAAGCGAAACCGTTACAATGGCTACTGGTTGTGGTCTTGGTGCTGTTGCTCGTGTTGTTTACTTTGTTTTCTTTGTTCTTTTTTTCCTCCTCCCTCTCCGGTGTAGAAGCAATGGTGGTAATAATAATAATAATATATAAAATGCGATTAAGAATCAGTTGAATTGGGTACTTAAATTGAGGCGCCTTGTTATATCCGAGTAACATGCATATTCAACAATATTAAGTGAATATCAGACATGGTGCATATGATATTCTTGCAGTGTATACAGATAAGACCCGACTGTGTGAAGAAATTCGCACTTACCTATTCGGACATATAGGAGAAGACGGTGCAAAACAAACCCCCTATGGGAAAAGTTCGATATTTCCGTCAAAAATGCACACATCTTGATGTGAATTGCTATGTGCATAGAGAACAGTCATTCACATGTTTCTGTGTAGTATGATTAATTGGGAAAAATCTTGCATAGATATGTGCAAAAGAAGTTTTTATCAGACATGGTCTGTTTTGCCACAACACTGGAGCAAAAGGGTCTAGTTTGCACTGTTTTGCCCCATAAGAATGTTTATTACATTTTGCCATATTCAAATACATACTCATGTGTACTATACTGGAATACAGCTTTTATTTATAAAACAACTGAAAATGGCATAAACGAAAGTAAACTATGATCATGAGAAATACTGTTTCCTACTCTCAGTTTGCAGACCCATCCCTGAAGGTTCATGGTGTTTTTTTCTAAAGACACAGAAATAATGCTCAATGTGACTGGTCAGCAAGGTAGCTGGTTAGGGGACACAAAGTTCACAAACGAACGTATAGGAAAGTGGGTTATACATCATTAGATGTACACCTGACTTTCCTATATTAAATTAAGAATTGAACGGAACGCTGAACTCCAGACTATCAACACAAACAATATTTATTCATGGTGGAAAATATACATCTTTAATCTTGTTTGTTGAGACGTCTTCGGTGTGTCAGAACATGGTTGTTGGGACGTTGGTATATTGATGTGAGCTGTCTAGCGTGAGTTCGAAAGATGGAGAGACAGCTAGACACGTCCTTGCTCAATCGCTGGCCAGCAAGAAAGAGATCGATCAAAGCGGGAAAGCTTGGATGTTTAATTCCACGCATGCGTGAGACTACACATGCGCACAGCGTTACTACAAACGTAACTTCATCAATTTGAACCCTAGCACACTTTTCATGTGCCCACTCCCTGCACAGCTGGCATTCAATCTAATTTTCTGTCGGGGGTTCTTGATAAAGTTCATCACAGAAAATGCAATGTAACTTCTTGTCTGTTGTTTTTGATGAGCAGACTGGTGTCTTCAGTACACTGGGGTGAAGTTTGAGCTCTTCTTTTTCTTGCCTGAGTTCGTGGAACAGGCGACAAGGAAACAACAGAGTTTCTTTGTTGTGAATTGTGTAGGCCTATCTATGTACCTTCTTGACTTTTGCATCCATCTGCACCTTTGACAGATGGATCCTAAGACTGGGAGGGTGGCTGTTCCTCTGACGGTGCTGGACTTTCCTTAGGATCAGCAATTTCAGTGACTTCTGCCGAAATGAAATCGACATCACTAAACACATCAGGATTATATGGCCAGATTCCAACGAAATCCACTGCAGGCATTCTGAACTGTTGCAGCTCGTATGAAGGCCTGCCCAAAAAAGGCAGTAACTTTGAAGCCATCGACCCGCTGACCTGGGTGATTGATGATCCACTTGTCAACTTCCTGGTGATAAAAGGTTTTGAGCGGCGCAAAAAAAGGTCCTGTTTTAAGGCTGAAGCTTGTGGCTGGTATAAGGTGGAATTGATTCCATGACTACGCCATGCTTGCAAACAAGCTCAATTGCATCCAATTTAATGTGGCTGATGTGATTGTCAAAAAGGAGGAGCACTTTTCTCTCAACAGATGGATTTGCATGTTGAATGAAATGGCGTAGCCACTTAGAAAATGTTCCTCAGTCAATCCATTCATTTTCGCTTCCATAAGCAACTGAACCTTCTGGTACTGCATGAAACAGTGAGTCGGCTATGCGCTTCCTCTTGAAGATAAATGCAGGCGGTATGAAAAGCCCAGTGACGCTCATTGCAGACACAGCTGTCACAGTTCGTCATTTCTCAGCACTAACAATTCGTCCAACCTGCTTCGTTCCCTTCGGTGAGATGACTTTTGAACTCTTTGCACTGAAGACAGACCTGTTTCATCCATGTTGAAAATCCGATCAGTTGTGAAATGGTGCTGCTGGTAAACTTCTTTTAGAACATCAAAAAATCTGCCAACCTGGACTCTGTTGAATGCTGCAGCACGACCAACACTCGTTGACTGAGCAGTGCACAGGCTCAGTGTTGGGTGACGCTTTAAAAAACAAACCAGCCAGTCTGCTCCAGCTTCTCTTTTTTCTTTATTGAATTTATGGGGGACTTTGTTGGCCTCAGTAACCTCAAAAACCAAGGAACGCAAACCTCTTCAAGTGAGATCATAAAATGTCCGTTGCAGGTAGACGCAGTGATCTAGCAGTTGCTCCTCAAAATTCTTTAGTGTTGGCTAAAAATGCCCTAAAGAAAGCTGCCCAGGAGAAGACTCTTTGCCTTCCAGGTGTCTCTTCAGAGTGGTCTTGGGGACCTCATACTGCTTTGCTTCCTGGCGAAGAGAACTTCCTCGTCGGACAGATTGCATGGCTGCCTGTAGGTTGTCTGGAGTCCAAGAGCCTCTTCCAGTTTTACGAATGTAATTTCTCACTACAGTGGTCCTTTCCTTTAAATTATGTATGACTTCTATTTTTTCCAAATCAAGTAATTTTTTCTTCTACTTCTTTTTCCTTTTCTCCAGGTTGTTTTTCTTCCTTTCCTTAGTTTTCGGAGCAGCCTCTTTGCTTGGTGACTCCGTTACTTTTTTAGGCCTTTTTCGCGACACCGTTTCGAAGTTCATTTCTTCTACTGCCGGTGTCGCTTCGGCCTTTTTTTTTTTTTTTCGGGTTTTAGTTCAGCGGTCGCCCGCTGTTTAACAGCCTCTGTGGCCGGAAACGCCGCCTCCTCTGTATTTTCCTCCTGTTCGTTCTCCTGTACTTTTTCGTTTTGTGAAGGGGACCATTTTGACCTCAGATGCCTCTTTTTTCTACATTTGAAGCACCTGGGCTTCCTCCCCTCCACGTGTCCTGCTAACACGATGTACTCACCGAATAGAATCTTTTCTGGCAATTTTTCTAAATCAATCAT
>NC_068982.1:26814386-26815170 GCF_001194135.2 Octopus bimaculoides
CAGAGGCACAACTCCTTCCTTCCTCAACAGAAGACACCATTCCTCACAAAACTTCACAAAAAATGACAAAAACAAAGTACGCTCCAAAATGAAACAGTCCGTACAAAGCAAACAAAAACAAACAAATCCCTTCCCCGTTGGGGAGGACAACAACTTCAACAAGAAATTACAACAAAAACAGTTCAATAACACCTCCCCCACTGGAAACCACAATAAATAAATAAAAAATTAACAACCCCTGCAAGCAGGAATTAACACCAGCCTCATAGGCACAACAATGATAAACACCCACTCCCAGCCAATAACCAGCTCAAACACAAGGTGCTCACCAATTGCTTTGGCTTATGGGATTGTTTTTATAACTATCTTCTTTTTATAACTATCCAAAACCAGCCAAACTGATTTCGTTGGCGGTCTGTTGTCTCTATTCTAGCTTTTGGTGGCCTAGAAGAGGCTAGAAGGGTCAAGTGGCAAAGACATAATTCTGCTTAGCGATGGTATCTGGTAAATGTAATTGCTGTCACTCACAGAGAAACTATTGTTTTACCGTGAGAAAAGTGCTGTTGAACTGTTAAGTGAAATTTGGCGATCGAGGATCGAATCCACGCTATGCCTGCATGAAGCCACTACACCTATAATGGAAAGGATTATACGTAAAAGGAAAACTGTGAGAGCAACACGAAAGCTCCACTTATATCAAATCTGAAGACTAAACGGTGCGTTCTCTCTTTCTGTCTCTCTCTTCTCTTCCCTCCCTCTACCTATCTTGCTCTCTCCCTATGTC
>NC_068982.1:26815728-26820783 GCF_001194135.2 Octopus bimaculoides
GGGGTAAAACCCTGTAGTTATGCCTCTTTTTCTTTTTTCCCCTTTTTCCTTTGTTTTCTCCCTTTTTCTTTCTTTCTTCGCTCATGTTTATGTTTTCTTCGGCTTGGGATTTGTATTATAATGAGGGTTTTGTATTATATGTGTATCATATACATACGTGTTCAATAATTTGATCAATAAAGATTTCGTACGTAAGTAACTCCTGTTATTCTATTTCTTGCATTATTCTTATATTCGAAGCTCTCCTAATAGTGTTATTATGGAAGCGAGTTGGCACGAAATGCTTAGCGGTATTTCGTCCGTCTCTACGTTCCAGGTTCAAATTCGGCCGAAATCGACTTTACCTTTCATCCTTTCGGATTCGATAAAGTAAGTACCAGTGAAACACTGGGGTCGACGTAATCGACTCGTCCCCTTCCCACAAATTTCAGGCCTTGTGCCTTCAGTAGAAAGTGTGGTTAATGAAAGAGTTATTATGGAAGTACTGGCGCTAGCTTAATTGTCTTTTCGAAATTTAAACAAAAAAAATAAATAATAATAATAATTCGTTCGTTTTATTGGCCACAAGGGCTAATATCAATTAAATACATGTAAGGACAAAGACAGGACGAAGGTTACAAAAGGTTTTGTCCGAAAAGGTAGGAAAGTTCGTCTAAACAGAGGAAGAAAACGGAGAAAGATATAACAAATAAATAGATAAATAAATAATCCCTCCAACAACGTAATGATAATCATTTTTCATCTTCTGAAACAAATAAAAATTATTACATATTACATTTAGAAAACTACATTAAAATCCAAATCCCAGAAGGAAAAAAATATCAATTCAACACCATCTCATTTGGTTGCACACCACAAAATTCAATACTCGCTGCGTTACCACGGGCGCACCTACAATAACGCTACGGATTACCCTCGTCGGCTTTACTGCCTCCAATAATTACAATACCAATATTTATTTCCAAAATAATTATTCAAATCCATTTTATTTCATTCTCTCTGCGATTTACAACTTTCGCTTTGCGTACATCATAATGATAACCGCTGTCACAGCTCTGCATGAATTCTCTCTCCTTCCCTCTCCCCACATATGTATATATTAATATTTATTTCTTTTGTAGCTATTTAACTGTTTACGCAGTTGCCGACTAGGGGATCAATGAAACACAAAGCGTAACAAAATGTGGAGGAAATTCTGCGTACGTCTGCTTTTGTTCTTTTGTTTGTCACCCTATACTATTACATCTCTCTCTCTCATATTTCTATCCACTTATCTAGCAATATTTACGTATATATATTACACACGCACATGCTTTTATCCCATCTGTTTACTTTAAAGACATGCAAGCTTTGACCATCCTGTCTTTTGTTTACTATTCTTCAATTTGTCCTTTAATAGACTTCAAGGACATTTGGCTCATATCATTTGCTAGCCAAGCAAGATCTCTTTTATCTGCACATTTACAGCTGATAGAGAGAAAGTATTTTTGACAATTGTGACTGCTACACATTCAAATCAGAAATAACGAGAGGCAAACATGTTTTCATTAGGTTATAGTATCCCTTGTGTGTCTGTGTGTTTGTCGTGTAAAAACAAACAACTTAGTTTCGGGGATTTCCTTTGTATTAACCTTTATTCCATCGCGTAACGAAAGAAGGCTTCATTATGTACTGAATGTACATTATGTACATTAATAGGAAAATTGTTGGTCCAGATGGACTATATGTAATCTGAACCTTTCCCCACTTATTTTTTTTTACGGAATCCCACGTTTTAGGCTATGGAGATTCCGATTCTGAACAAAAATTTTCAAAAATCTCAATTTCAAAATTTCGATTCCTCCCCCGCCTGTTTTTATATAGATCCACAGGGTAAACCTAACCCTAACTCAAACCCTAACCCTAACCCTGACCGTAACCCTGACCCTAACCCTAACCCTAAACCTAACCCTAACACTAGTTTTGTGAGATTTGGCTGTTATTTCTAGCTTGTAAATAGCCTGCTTGGTGGGGGGGGGATTGAAATTTTTCAAACAATTTTTTTTCAGAATCGGAATCTCCATAGCCTAAAACGTGGGATTCCGTAAAAAAATTAATAAATAAGGGGGGGAAAGGTTCAGATTACATATAGTCCGTCTCCACTAAATTGTTCATGCAATACAATTAATGGAAACATCAACATCATCATTTAACGTTCGTTTTCCAAGCTAGCATGGGTTGGACGGTTTGACTGGAGCTGGTAGGCCCAGGGGCCGCACCAGGTTCCATCGTCAGTTCTGGCCTGGTTTTTACAGCTGGATGGCCTTCCTAACGCCAACCACTTCACAGGGTGTACTTGGCACGTTTTATGTGGTACCAACACCAGTGCTTTTAACATAGCACCAGCACAAGTGGTTTTTTTTTTTTTTTTTAGACGAGTCTTCTTCAATACAACAGTGTACCAGATATCTCAGTCCTCAGCCATTTCCTTCGTAAGACTTAGTATCTTGAGATCTACCTTCAATACTTCATCCCATGTCTTCCTGGGTGTCCTTCCACAAATTCTATCCACTTTAAGTGATCAGCACTTCTGTATGCAACTGTTTACATCCATATGCATCATGTGACTAAACCAGTGCAGTCTTCTCTCTCGCACACTGCACCTAATCCCTCTTATGCCCAACTTTTCTTTCAACACCTTAGCGCTCTGTTGCACATGTACACTGACATAGAACATCCAGCAGAGCATTCTAGTAGCATTCCTCTCCAGCATTCATATGCTTTCTGCATTCAAGGCTCATGCATCACTACCATATAGCATTGTTGTTCATATACATGCATCATACAGTCTTCTTTTCACCCAGAGAGAGACTTTTGATTGCCAACAGAGGTAAAAGCTCTATGAATTTTTTCTATCTTATTCTTATTCTTGCAATTACACTTTCCTCCCCCACAGCTAATTAGGTTTCCTAGGTAGTGGAAATTATCCACTACCTCTAAGGAGCCTTCAGGGCATTTGAGAAAATTGAGTTCCCAGATATTTGTAATTGTTAAGGCATGCACATCTTCCACATACAAACTCTACTTTCTTTGATACCTTCCTATCATTCCACTACACCTCTTGTGTGTCCATAGCTTGCACTGGGTACACCATAAGGAATTCCTGCCTACACCTTTTTGTATATTAATGAAGGCCATTTACCTGATGGGGGAAAGGTTCTTATCCATTTTCTTGAACCTTAAGGCCCTTTGATTCCAAGTTTTTTTTTCCACACCTGGAATTTCTTTACTAGTTTTGTTAAAGAATTTTCTATAAGAGCAAGATGATCAGCATATCACAGTTCCCAGGGGTTGCCAGTCTTGAATTCTGCTGTTATGGCCTGGAGGACAATGATGAATGGGAGAAGAGTGAAAACCAAACCCAGGTGAACTCCTACCTGTACACACAACTTCCTCTTTCTCATCATATGTTTTAATCAGAATGTCTCTAAACCTCTGACTGCTTGATGGATCTTACAACTTCTATAACTTCCTTTTCCAGCCCGGTTTGCATCTCTGTGTTTGTTTAACCCTAACTCTGAAGCCACTAACCCCTATGTTGAGCTGTACATCCCTCACAGGGAAAGGACTTTGCATTTATAAGCGTCTCTCTATCTCTGTTTCCAGTAAAACATTCAGATTAAACAGCATAATATATCATGTACAGAAAGCCTTTGTTAGAAACTCTATCTTTGGTCTAATTTTTACATATCAAATATTCAGGTGCCATGGTGTGCCTTCTTCAATCATTCCAGGTTGAATACACAGTTGTGAAAACAGCTATTAGGAGAGTGTATGCCAACTTGATCCAAAACACTGAATTTTTGGCACTCAATTTGGCTGTATATGTAGGCCTTGCTCACAGAAAGTTCTAGTCAGACCAGCACACTCTCGTGTAAACAACAACCATTCATTGAAAAAATACTCAGTTGTGCACATGATTGAATTGTGATTTCTATGTTAGATCAAATGCAATGCTATAACTGTTTATAGTTTAAGATATGTAAAATTCATTTACATTTTACCACTTTAAAACTTCTCAGTTTGAAATTATGACCATTTTTTACAGAAAACAGTCATTGACGTACAGAAATAAAACAAAAAAAAACACCAAAGGCCTCAGTCACTTGGCATTGCCTCTGTGAGGCCCAACGTTTGAAGATTATGCTTCATCACCTTGTCCCATGTCATCTTGGGTCTACCTCTTCCACAGGTTCCCTCCACAGTTAGAGATGGGCACTTCACACAACTGTCCTTGTCAATATGCATCACATGACCATACCAGCACAGACATCTCTCCTGTGCATCACATCTGATGCCTCTTATGCCCAACTTTTCTCACAAGACACACTCTGTCGTACATGCACACTAACATTGCACATCCAGTGAAGCACACTAACTTCATTTCTTTCAAGCCTTCATATTTCATTGCTGTGTTGCATGGCTGTTCACACCCAGGCATTGTACAATCTGCCTTTCACTCTCAGGGAGAGGCTCTTTGTTACAAACAGAGGTAGGAGCTCTTTGAACTTTACCCAGCCTACTCTGGCAGCTGTGCTCTTGGAGCATCTACCTCTGCTACTGACTCGGTCTCCTAGGTAATGGAAGCTACCTACTTCTATTTTCCCCCCACTCGCATTTGATGGAGTCTATTTTCTGTACATTTTTTGTGTTAATCGTACCTGTGCACTTCCCACACAAAAACTATTTTGCCAGTTAACCTTCCTCTGATATTGCTGCACCTCTTATTTGTCCATCACTTGCACTTGGTACATCTTATGGAGTTACTATTATACCTATACCTTTTCTACAGATAGAGCAGGGCCATCTACCTGAAAGGATTTGTGATTTGTCTGCTCTCCTAATTACTAAGACTTTGGTTTTTGCTAAGGTCTTTTGATTATAAACCTTGCTTCCATGCCTGAAATTTCTCTAATTTTGGTAGTGATTCAGCTATAAGAACAAGGTATTCAGCATACGTATGTATATATATGTATACGTATGTGTGTGTGTATATATATATATATATATATATAT
>NC_068982.1:26821385-26823471 GCF_001194135.2 Octopus bimaculoides
ATATATATATATATATATATATATACGACGGGCTTCTTTCAGTTTCTGTCTGCCAAATCCACTCACAAGGCTGTGGTCGGCCCAAGACTATAGTAGAAGACACTACAGCAGCGGTACTGGATATTAATAGTTATTGGCAAGCTAATATGGCAGTCCAGGAAAAATAGGACGAATGCTGCCGTTGATTACCTCCAAGAGACCATCGCCTGTAGCTAGCTATGTGACACACAAACGTATGTCCATTATAACCTTCAAGCAGGGGAAGTTAACAGGCTCCCCTTCCTGTTTCAACATCCACAGACTACTTTTGTTGTATTTGCCGCTTATCAATGTGGAATAGCTGAACCCAGCAGGCGTCACTCCTGACCGTCTGTTCAAAGGTTTATTTTCCTATATTCAGTGGAATACATCCACTGGTTTTCAAAAATAGAAATATTAACATTTCTAAATCTCTCTAAAGGAGACTACGGCAGTGATACTGGATATTAATATTTATCGCCAAACTAACATGGCAATCCAGGAAAATAGGACAAATTCTGCCATTGATTACCTCCAAGACTAGATGGCCTCTTAGAGCTATTCAACGGCAGCATTCATCCTATTTTCTTGGACTGCCATGTTAGCTGGTGATAGCTATTAATGTCCAGTACTGCTGCCGTAGTCTCCTTTTGAAAGATTTAGAAATGTTAATATTTCTCTTTTAGAAAACCAGTGGATGTATTCCACTGAATATAGGTAAATAAACCTTTGAACAGATGGTCAGGTGCAACGCCTGCTTCGTTCAGCCACTCCGCATTCATAAGGGGCAAATACTCCAAAACTAGTCAGTGGATGTTGAATCAGCAAGGGGAAACTGCTGATCTCCCCTGTTCGAAGGTTATAATGGACACAGGTTTGTGTGTCACATAGCTAGCTAGAGGCAATGGCCTCTTGGAGCTAATCAACGGCAGCATTCATCCTATTTTTCTTGGACTGCTATGTTAGCTTGGCGATAACTATTAATATATATATATACATATAAAATACAGTGTACATTTAAACACATCAGAGATGTCCATAATAGGACAACTAACCTGCTAGAAGGAGCAGTGAAAACCCCACACCACAATTAGGGATAATTTCGAAAGGGAATGAAAAAGTATATATAACAATCGCTAGCTTGTGTCGTCAATATATGTATAGATAAGTAAAGTCAATGCAGTCACCTGAAAAAGACCATTCTTGCCCAAAAAGCGACAAAGAAACAGTTACTTTTTAAACAGCATTGTGAGAATTCTTGGTGAAAAGATCAGTTTCACTCGGTTTGTCCAGCTGATGTAGTCAGTGTATCTGCTCTAGTACAATGAAAATGTATGAATGTAACTCAAAAATGGCTCTAAAAACCTTTTTATTGTATATGACTTTAGTCAATGTAGAACATAAATAGTTGCATAAATATTTTTCATTATTTTTCCTACATTGAATTTAATCTACAATTCCTATAAGCTCACAAATGCATATGAGGTTGCTGGTATTTGAACCTCAGATCAAGCAGTTTCAACTTGTGCAGGCTAAGTGACTTAATAAGTATCCAAACATACATGTAACCTTGAGACAGAAACTGATTGACACCTTTTGGCATGAAGCAGCTTGCATACATTGCTAACTTCTCGCTGCATGTAAATTAATAAAGTCTTCTGCACTTTTACGCTCAGTTTTGCACAAAATAGTCAAAAAAAAGAGAATCCTAATTTTTTCTTCCCTACTGAAATTTTTCAAAAGCGAACCCTCTCTACTATATGTAGAAAAAATTGCTCTATTTCACAAAATTGATTTGATCAAAATCACCCAAAGCACGACTGAATGGCAGGCATAATCACCTTTGAATGAGGAATTCCATGTAAAACAGATTTAATTGATTTTCTCAGTAACTATAGGGGCTAGCAAAAAAAAATACAAATGGCAGCACAATCTACGGATACGTCTCTAGCTGTGTGCCATTTTTCACGCAAATCCACCTAGCCATTTGGCCATGAACCTCAAGACAAGAAAGAAAGAATACAAGAATACAATGATCACTCATGTCCAATTTATATAACATATATAT
>NC_068982.1:26827641-26836507 GCF_001194135.2 Octopus bimaculoides
GGTGACCATAACTGGGAACAGTAGTCTAGGCGGCTGAGAACAAAGGTTCTCCTCGGGGTCAACATAATTTCTTGTTCTCTTGTCTTGAAGGACCTCAGTATCCATCCTGTCAGTTGTCTACACTTTGCTGCCATCTTGCTTACGAGCATGTGAAATGATGCAAGATTGCACATGTTGATCCCCCAAGTCTTGCACTGCCTGTGACTCTGGGATTGTAGTGCCTTTGGGTCCTGTAAATGTACATTGTACTGTATTTGAACTGAGTTTATGTTCTTGAAATTTTCCAAAATTCAGCTGCAAATCCAGGAGGAATGTTACATGCTGACAGTAGGACCTGAACACAGTATACAAGTGGTTTGAAATAAACAACATGCAGTGGTACTGGTAGTGGTACTGGCAACACCCTTGCTCGAATGTTGCTTTTCAAGTACCACCCACACAAGTGCCAGTAAGGCGACACTGGTAACGATCACGCTCGAATGGTGTTTTGTACGTGCCACCAGCATGTGGGCCAGTCAGTGGCCCTGGCAACGATCATGCTTGGATGATGCTCTTAGTCTTCAACTAGCACGGATGCCAGTCATGCGGTGCTGTCATCGAATTTGATTTCGATTTCACTTGCCTCAGCAAGGTCTCCGCAAGCAGAGTTTAGTGTCCAATGAAATAAAGGTATGCCTAAGTGGGCTGGTTACACCACTGGCATAGGCCATGGGTTATGGTCTCACTTGGCTTGCCGAGTCTTCACAAGCACAGCATATTTCCAAAGGTCTCGGTCACTAGTTATTGCCTCGGTGAGGCCTAATTTTCGAAGGCCATGCTTCACCACCTCATCGCAGGTCTTCCTGGGTCTCCCTCTTCCACAGTTTCCCTCAACCACTAGGGTGTGACACTTTTTCACACAGCTATCCACATCCATTCGTACCACATAACCATACCAGCATAGTTGTCTCTCTTGCACACCACATCTGATGCTTCTTAGGTCCAACTTTCCTCTCAAGGCACTTATATTCTGTCAAGTATGCACACTGACATTACATATCCAGCAGAGTATACAGGCTTCATTCCTTGCAAACTTATGCATGTCCTCAGCAGTCACGGCCCATGTTTCACTGCCATGTAGCATGGCTGTTCATACACATGTGTCATACAGTCTACCTTTTACTCTGAACGAGAGGCCTTTTGTCACCAGCAGAGGTAAGAGCTCTCTGAATTTTGCCCAGGCTATTCTTATTCTAGCAGCTACAATTTCAGAGCACCCACCCCTGCTACTGACTTGGTCACCTAGGTAACGGAAGCTATCAACTGCTTCTAGTTTTTCTCCCTGGAATGTGGCAGAAGTTGTTCTCTGCACATTTTCAGTGTTTATTGCTTCTGAACATCTGCCACATACAAAAACTATCTTCCTAGTTAGCCTTCCTTTGATATTGCTGCACTTCTTATGTGTCCATAGCTTACACTGGGTACATCTTATAGAGTTTACCCAATACATATATAAAAATATACATATATATATATATATAAAAATATACACACACATATATATATATATATATACACACATATATATATATATACACACACATATCTTTCTTTGGAGTGATGATTTTATCCTTTTGAGAGACTGCAGTAAGGGCTTTTTACCTTCATCTGGGGCACTGAGGTATTTTTGATGCAGCATATTTTTATCTTCAAGTTTATTGATCTGTACATCGTTTTCCTCAAACCAATCCTGATGTTCATTACTTTCATTATTTACATTCGGTGGATATTTGTCGTAAATAATGTACATAATTCCTCATCTCTTAAATATAGAACTGTACAATCCCTATGTTTTCTGTTTCTGATACTAAGAATCTCAACTCCAACATTGTAAACAGTGGTCTTAAACTGAGCCCAAGTTCCATCAAATTCTGCTTGTCCAATAGCATTTCTAAGATTCGCCTGCACCTTAGAGTTCCTTAATTTCAACACATCAATATGCTTAGGGGCTTTTATTCCTATAGATCTTATTCTACGCATGATGTGGAGTTTCAATTTACCATATATGAGCATATGGTCAGTCTCACATTCTGCACCATGCATGACTCGGAGAGTGCAAACATCTGGAAGGTCTCGTTTCCTGGTGATAAGGTAATCATGAATATGCCCATGTTTGGATCTTGGATGCGTCCAGGTAGCTTTATGGATATCCTTCTGATGAAAAACTGTTGCAGATGATGAGATCAAGTTCAGTGCAGAGCTGAAGAAGACAGAGATCATTAGCATTCATTTTGCCCAAACCATGTCTCCCTAGTGTATCCCTGGTCTCATAATTGCATCCAACACAGGCGTTGAAATCGCCAAGATGGAGGATATTATCTGCATTTGGAATCAAAATCATAACCAATCTGAGATCCTCATAGAAAGCCATAATAGACTCACTGCTGCTATCAGGAGTAGGAGCATAAACAGAAATAAGTCCTAAAACAATTGCATGCTAGAGGTGCTCAAAGATACATAACCCTATCACTAAAACCATTAGGTTGTTCTATTTTGTGGGTTAACTTGGTATGAATGGCAAAGCCAACACTCCTACTCGTTTTTCATCCTTTGGTTTACCCTTCCAAAAAAAAGTGTATCCAGCACCTCTTTCTGTCAATTGATTTTCATCACTCAACTGAGTTTCAGAGAGTGCCGTAATGTCAACATTATACCAAGCCAACCCCTTGGCTATTATGCCAGTTCACCGTTCAGGGTTACTTGACCCTTCATGATCAAGAAGTGTCCTGACATTCCATACACCTACCCATAATCTATATTTCTTGCTTGCATATTTCCTCTTTGTATTCCTCCTACTGTAGTGAACAGCTGTCAGCTGCAGGTTGCTGACCAGCTTTATGGTAGAGCAGGCATTTATTAGGGCGACCTTTCCAAGACCTTTCCCAGATTTCTGGGTGAGCAGTGCTACCCTAGAGAGGGCTGCTCAGACACTCTCAACCTCGCCGAAGCATGCTGCTGTTCTTTCAACAATGCAGTGACTTTAGATGGGCCCTGGGCTGCCCACATGCAGATTCATGACTATGCACTCCCAGCCCATTAAGCCTGCACATGTCGCCACTATTCCATCACCATGGGACTTGAAGAGATATCTGTACATTCAAATATCAATGCCACACACTTTATAACACATATAGCACCCACTCCTCCCCCAAAATCTGATATCCAGTGACAAACCAAGGCAAGATTACTGGGTGATTATGGAGGTTGCATGTTTTATTATCCCAGAGTTTAACCTCTCCAGTGATTTTATATCAGAGTGTCCTTCTACCAGTCTTTGCTCAACCAAAGGCTAACTGCAAGACAGAAGTGAAGGATTTGAATTCGGAGTTACCTTCTCCTAGACAGATTGCCTTCCCCACAACTTTATTAAACCTAGGAGCTCCATCTACCCCTTTAACTACATCCACAAACACACTCAAATCAAATAAAATAGAAGTAAAAATACAAATATATATATATATATATGAAATATTTTTAAAAAATGTACATGCAATATACACATATTCAAGAATCAAAAATGTAAATGAATATATAGAAATATACACACACACACACGCACACCCAACACTCATCCATCTTTCACCACACCAAACACACATCCACAATTCAGCCAATTATATACATATGTGCATATAATAATTGGATGACCATTGACTCTTAAGAGTTCTTCTGCCTTTTTTATGTCAGGTTGTTTACGCTACTGGTACCATATAACCCAGTACTACATGTCGCATGGTCAGGTCGTCGCCAACTAAACTGGTTCCTCCACCAATTCCACTTGGTGAGGAGGGTGTGTATTGGACACCCTGCAGGACTAAAAACAAGACCTATAAAATGGTGGGGAAAAATACACACACACACACACACATATATATATATATGGATGGATGGGTGGGTGGGTGCATGTGTGCATTTTAGAATGTGTGCACACATTCTAAAACTCACACATCTGAGTCTGTCGTAGGTCAACCAACATGCTGGAAAATTCTTCCCTGATGAAATACCCAATTAACTGTTTCAACATGAAAATTTAAGTTGAATTAATTTAATTTATTTTAATTTCTTTAATTGAACTAATTATATAGGGAAATGTTTATAGGACTGGAATTTCATTATATGGATTTGAATGTATTTGAATAAACTGATGTCTGCCTGTCAATTTCTCCATTTCCTTCTTATTCTCATTCATAAATATTTTAAATACCTATATATATCAATACAAAACTAATATATTTAGTTTTCACTGAACACTGGTATAATCTGGAGAACGAGGATGCTAGCATCCCTTAAAGAATTATAGGTCCTTGATGCAAGTATTTATATATATCATCATCATCATCGTTGTCATTTAACGTCCGCTTTCCATGCTAGCATGGGTTGGACGATTTGACTGAGGACTGGTGAAACCAGATGGCTACACCAGGCTCCAATCTGTATATATATATATATATATATACACACACACACACACATGCACACACATACACACACACACACATAAACACATATATGTATTCACACACACACACACACACACATATGTATGTGTGTGTATATACATTAATCTAAGTGTACAGTATTATATATCTCATGTCTATTACAACTCATTGTACCAATCGGTTTCGCACAATTTTTCTGTAACTATGATATGAAACAAAATTTTAGAATTTAATTTAAGTTTATCAAGGTGTATTTTACTGATATTTTACTTATCCATTGTAATTAGAGTTGACTTGTGAAATTGATTACAGTGTTGCTAGAAGGCACAAGCACTTACACACACATGTACATACACGATGGTAACTTTTGCCTATGAAACTCAACCACAAGGCTTTGGTCGGCCTGAGACTATAGCAGAAGACACTTGCCTAAGGTGCCACACAGAGGGACTGAATCTAAAACCATGTAGAGTGTATTTTAAGCTGTTGTATATGCAAATGCATGCACATTACTTTGCTTTTCTCTTATTGTGCCATGAATACTACCGTAAAAGGAAATGGTTAAAAAGATTAACAATAATAATAATCCTTTCTACTATAGGCAGAAGGCCTGAAATTTTGGGAGAGGGGACTAGTTAATTACATCAACCCCAGTGTTTCACTGGTGTTTAATTTATTGACTCGATGAGATGAAAAGCAAAGTCAACCTCAGTGGAATTTGAACTAAAAACATAGCAACAAGCAAAATACTGCTAAGCATTTCACCCAACATACTAACGATTCTGCCAGCTCGCCACCTTAATATGCCCACGGGCATATTGGCGTAGTGGTTAAGAGCGCGGGCGACTAACCCCAAAATTCCGAGTTCGATTCCAGGCAGTGACCTGAATAACAATAATAATAATAATAATAATAATACCAACAACAACAACATCGAAAAATACCTTAGGAATGAGAACCCAGGTTCCAAACTTCCCCAAGACTCCTGATGAAGGCTGGAGGGTATATCAGCCGAAACGTTCTGTTAACAACAAACAAGATGGGGACAAATATGCGTCAAATGTAAATAATGTAAATAATAATAATTTCATAGATGCAAGGGCGATCAGTTCAAGTACATAAAAATCATCACACATTTATTTTTATTTACACAGTAAAATACTTTTGCTGGATTTTTGAGTGGAATAGACAAGAGTTGTCTCCCATAGATTTCCTCGGCCGAGAATCATTAGCCTTCTTTTCATGAAAACTTTCTTTAAAAAAAATAAGAAAACTTAGGATATTCAATCATTGACGCACTGGTTAGAAAAGCAACGTCGGTGCTGAAATGTTTTTGCTCATTGTAACTATGTTGCTGGTAATGACAGCAATGATAATAAATGTTATATATGTATATCATGTCCTTTGTATTTTGATTTTTAATTGTTTTATGTATCTTTTATCAGATATTGGTGAAGTACATTGCTGGAACTTTTGTGAAATGGCTACCAAAACCTGGACAGCAAGCTAGAACTCATTTACTTATCTTATATTCTGTCACATTTTTTCTTCTTTTGCCTACCCTCTGCCACAAACTCCCTTTCTCGGTTTACTACCATGCTGGTCATGCTGACAAGGATGATGGGATTAGAAAGTTTAATGCTGCGAATGATGAAAGACTTAAACTGTCTCGCAACTTTTTGAAAAATACTTTCAATAGTATGAAGCGTCTTCCTAATTCTCCCTGGGTTACACCAAAATCCAACTTTCCAAAAGATGCCTTAAATTTCTTTGACCAACCCAGAATGCAAGTTGATATAGCACTAACTATAATTACAGTGTCACGAAATAGGCACAAGTTTGATAACTATGAACCACACTACCTTACACAAGCTGTTTGGCGATATATGGAATTACTTTTGAGTTCTGAAAATCAACAAAAAAATGTAAAACTTTCTCTGTGTAATGTTGATCGTGATCCGGAAACCTACCATGAAATTCACAACCTCTCTTCTTTTATTCAGACTTTTCAACGGTTTCCCACAAAATCTTCCTATTCTTCTGAAGTATTTGAAAAAGAAAAAGAAGACTATGTATACTGCCTCAATGCTTCCCTTGTATGGAAACCAAGTTTTGTATTGCTTGTTGAGGATGACAGCCTTCCCCACAATGATATGTTTCGTGTTTTGTACCATGCTCTTGACTATATATACTATGTTGATAATCAGCATGGATCATATCGACATTTTCCTGAACAATGGTACTTAAAACTTTATCATCCAGATCGACTGCTGGGTTATTGGAGCATAGAAGTGGAAAGAATACCAGAACTAATATCACTGAGTTTAGTTTTTGGTGTTTTAGTTCTGCTTATTTATCGGTGTATTGGGATGAAAAATGTTTTTAGAAATATTAATGCTTCTTGGTTTCTCCTCAGTCTCTATTTCTTCTTGCTTTTTATTGCTATTGGAAGACAGAACTTACTTGAAATTAGACGATTGTCCAAACATTTTTACATGTTGACACCTTCACCTTCATGCTGCACACCAGCAATATTATATACTAATGCAACAGCTAAAACTGTTATAGACTACCTTAGCCATGTGCGTTGTAAGAGTAAGTTTGCCAAAGATATGGCATTGGAACAGTTACGTTCTGAAACTCATCTAAAAGCCTATCTTTTGCAGCCAAATCTTTTTAAACACATTGGTCTGTATTCTTCTTTGCGATCAAAGATTCTCAATCCTGGTGTTGTATGATAAAGTTATTCTTCATCTATTATTTATTTCCCTTTAGCTTGTCATATTTTAAACTACATCTTTAAATTGGTCTGTTTTATTTTGCCTTTAATTCGGTCCTGCTTTCATTTCTGCTACTGCTACTTTTGTAGCATTCTGTATTTAAAATGCTGCTTTCATACCATTTTGTCAAACTGAAGATTTATTTATTTTTTTATTAAATTTAATAAAAATATATGTATTGTTGGAACAATTTTTAAAGACTTTTCCTACTGAATGCTATTCCTAATGTTCACTCACATGAAATATGAATAGATTGGAACTCATCAAATTCAGTAATGTTCTTGCCCAGAAGTACACTACAATGGGTTATACTCTATTTGAACTTATGTAATGTAGACCAGCATTTTAACCTCTTGGCCTTTCTGCCTCACCTTTATAATATATAAAACTTTATTCTATCTCTTTTCTCATTTAACTGTTATTATAAAGATATTTAATGTTTTAAAATAATGTAACTATGCAATATATAAACTATATTTCTTTGTCCCCTATCTGTCATTATCAAATGCAACTATACTATTAGCTAGGCATACTCCTTCAGTTTAGCTACTTTGTTGAGGCAGTATAACATGAGAAATGTTACAGAAAAAATGAAATATTTAAGACTGTTCTTTTATCTTTTACCTTTAACTTATTTCAGTCATTAGACTGTGGCCATGCTGGGGCTCCACCTTCAAGAACTTTTAATTGAACAAATCAACCCCAATACATTAATTTTTAAAGCCTGGTATTTATTCAATTGTTCTCCTTTGCCAAAACATTAAACTGCAGGAATGTAAACACACCAGCAACGGTTGTCAAGTGGTGGTGGGGGACAAACACACACAGAGACACACATACACACATTAATATATATGCACACATATATGCAATGGGCTTCTTTCATTTTCCCTTCTACCAAATCTACTCACAAGGCTTTGGTCAGCCTGAAGCTAAGGTAGAAAATACATGCCCGAAGGTACCAGTGGGACTGAACCCAGAACCATGTAGTTGGGAAGCAAGCTTCTTATCACACAGCTATGTTTGCATTCTATTTTTGAAAAAAATTAAATTCTTTTTACATTGTTTTGACTCTCAATCTTATTAATTACAATGAATATTCACATTTTGTGAATTACTTTAACATGTCTATTACTTTCCTTTTAAACATAACACAGTTTGACTTATCAAATGAGAACAATATCAAAACTATCTCTTTCTGTCTTTCTTCAATACAAGCTGACACTCTACTGAAAATAACACTCCTTCTAAGACTTAACTTTCCTAGGTTATCGATTCAGTTAATAAAATGATAATGAATTTACTGAAGTGTGCATTGATATCAGCTATTAAATCACCCAGGTCACATACATGCAGATATGCACTCTGTATGAACTAGAGTTCAGTTCTATATTTAAGAGATAAAGAATTATGTATATTATTTACATTATTTACATTTCACAGATATTTGTCCTCATCTTGTTTGTTGTTAACACAACATTTCAGCTGATTACTCTCCGGCCTTCATCAGGTGTCTTGGGGTAATTTCGAACCTGGATTCTCATTCCTAAGGTATTTTTTGATATTATTATTATTATTATTATTATTATTATTATTATTATTATTATT
>NC_068982.1:26837346-26846448 GCF_001194135.2 Octopus bimaculoides
TGACCATACCTTTGTGAGATGACTTGGTTTGAAAGAAACCAACCATGTGTATGTATATATATGTGTGTGTGTGTGTGTGTGTGTGTGTGTGTGTGTGTGTGTGTTAGTTTGTGTGTACATTTGTCTAGATATCACATGGTGATCATAAATAAGCATCATTGCCATACAATTGAGGTTGTTTGTTTCCAGCCTTAGCTATGCGAAAATATTAAGTCGCTTGAAAACAAATACAAGTTGGTGACAGGAGGGACATTTGGCCTTAGAAAACCTGCCTCTGCAAAATCTGTCTGATCCATGCAACATTGGAAAAGTCAATATTAAGAAATAATGATGACAGTGATGTGTGTGTGTGTGTGTGTTTGTGTGCGTGTATCTTTTTCTGTCTGTCTGTCTCTCTCTCTCTCTCTATCTCAATGAGATGAGCTGGCTGAACCCTTAGCATATTGAGCAAAGTGCATAGCCTTTTCTACATTCACATGGATCAGATTTTATGTGGCTGGATGCTCTTCCTGTTACCAATCTTCACCTATTCCCAGTAAAGCAATATTTCACAGACATGTTTTCATAAGGATTGAAAACAAAGAACACCATTTGCATGACAGTAGCACAGTGTTTATAGCAAAGAGACAGTAAAGCACTCACACATATAAACACACACACACACACAGATATATAGATAAACATACAGACACACACACACATATATACATATGCATGTGTGTGTGCGTATATACACATGCATACACACGCGCACACACGTATATATAGCAGCCTTCTTTCTGTGCTTATCTACTAAATCTAATTAAGGCTTCATTTGGCCCTGGGCTATAGTAGAAGATACTTGCCCAAGGTGCCTATCCACACCTGTATATGTATGTATGTGTGTGTGTGTGTATATCATCATCATCGTTTAACGTCCGCTTTCCATGCTAGCATGGGTTGGACGATTTGACTGAGGACTGGCAAGCCAGAGGGCTGCACTAGACTCCAATCTGATCTGATATATATATATATATATATGTGTGTGTGTGTGTGTGCACATGTGTGAAGGTATATGCACTTTATCTGTCTTTCAATTTCTGGACTAAAAGTTTCTGGTTAGAATGATTTACTCCAAGATTTGGTAACATCTGACACTTCTTTCTAAACGTTAACAACCTACATGTAATTTATAATCACAATCACTAAAATCACCAAGAAAACAGTTTTCTGTTACTTTCTCTCTATGCATAAATAACACACAAATGCTTAAGATGCTAAACCTCACATCATCATCATCGTTTAACGTCCGCTTTCCATGCTAGCATGGGTTGGACGATTTGACTGAGGACTGGTGAAACCGGATGGCTACACCAGGCTCCAGTCTAATTTGGCAGAGTTTCTACAGTTGGATGCCCTTCCTAACGCCAACCACTCAGAGAGTGTAGTGGGTGCTTTTACGTGTCACCCGCACGAAAACGGCCACGCTCGAAATGGTGTCTTTTATGTGCCACCCGCACAAGCCAGTCCAGGGGCACTGGCAACGATCTCGCTCGAAAATCCTACGGGAGCCAGTCAGGCGGTACTGGCAATGGCCACGCTCAAAATGGTGCATCTCATGTGCCACTCGCACAAGAACCAGTCCAGGGGCACTGGCAACGATCTTACTTGGCTTGCCGGGTCTTCTCACGCACAGCACATTTCCAAAGGTCTCGGTCACTTTGTGAGAATTTCTTGTGGCAAGTCCACAGGTATAACACTGGTCAATATTTGGGAACTTTTTTTGATTTTATTTTTATTCCTGGATGTGATCTTACATATTCTTGGGTTGCTGACTTTAAATATCTAAGCCATTTAGCTCTATCACGTAAGGATTTTCAATAAAATACAAATTAATGATAATAAAAAAATGTGAATTTTTAATAAATTGATACTTTATTAAAATGAAGCAAGTAATCATGGAAAAGCATATTCTGTTAGTTTTAAAAGCATGTGTATTCCAAATCAACTCGATACGAGTTATATTCATCATGAAATGAATTATCAACATCAAATCAAATTAATGTAAAAAAAATATGGCCCTAATGGTTTGGCTATACATTGATTCAAAGGAAGGAGGACCACTTTGAATTCCACTTGTGCTGTGCATCCAGGTCATCATGTTTCAGTGACCAGCAGAAATCCAGCTTCATGCTGACACTCCATTTTCTCCAGTATCAAGTTTCTATGCCAAAGATGTTATACCTCACTCTGAGAATGTCTTGTGGCAAGTCCACAGATATAACATTGGTCTGCATTTGAAAATGTTTTTAATTTTATTCTTATTCATGAAGGAACTGCTCTCCTAGTTCCCCAATGTCGTCCTCACAATTCTTTGGAAAATATTCACGATGTGAGTGCAAACTGTGCATCTTGACACTTGTCCTGGACCCAAGTTGTTGGAAACTGGAAACCAGGTCTTGGATTCATTTTTTTCATATTCTTGTTTCCCAAGAAGTTTTGGACATTCACCTTGACACCTGCTAATGCTTCCTCAAAATATTTGTCCTTCATCAATTCCTGAATCTGAGGGCCAATGAAGATTCCTGAATTTAGCTTGCCTTCTCTTATACTAAGAAACTTGGACACCAGGTACTTGAAAGCAGCTCCATTTTTGTTCAGGGCTTTCACAAAATTTTTCATAAGCCCTACTTTGATGTGGTGGCAGCAGAATTTTCTTGTTGCACAGCTTTCACTTTGTGATTTCCAGGTAAGAAACTGGTTGGTGGCCAGTCTTTTTGTTCATAGTGCTGGCTTTCTGCCCTACTATCCCAAAGACAAAGAAAATAAGGATACTTGGTGTGTCCTCACTGGAAGACCTAGTATGTGAGCAATAAATTTTAAATCACCACAAATTAGAAAATTGTGATTATGGTACTTGATGGCAGTTATTAGTGTCTTCATATTTTCATAAGTTTCTGGCATTTGGACCCTATGGCCAATTGGCACAGATGCAGCTGTGTTGCTATTGTAGAGAAGAACAGCCTTTAAACTTCTGTTAGAAGAATCAACGAAGAGCCTCCATTCATCTGCTTTGTTTGACTTCCCGACGTGTTCAATAAGACCAGAGGTATTTGAACAGAAAACTAAAGAATCTTGTTTCTCCAAGAACTGAGTGAATTCCACTTCACAATGATGGTACCAAGCAAATGTTCCAGGAGCTAGAAGTTTGTGTTCCTTCAACCTAGAGCAAAGTAAGAGCACTTTCTTTTGGAAGGTTAAGGTCTCTTACCAAGTCATTGAGCTCAACTTGTTTGAAGAGTTTGAGGAAAACTTTGTTGTTGTTAGTTAAACATTTTCGCAGTCATGGCATCGCTGGCATTCTTGGCACGGGATCGTTAATGAATTTTTTACCGATGGTAGTCAACCTTCCTTTTCTCATTTGACATCTTTAGCGCTACTTGTCTTTTTTTTTTTTTACAGTCAAAACACTCGCAGCCTAAACGACAGAAATTCTTCCCTTGCTGCTCAAAACCAAAGGAGTTCGAGAACTCCTTTGGTTGTATGTTGTAAAGTCTGAGGTTCTCTTTCGAGATGACTCAGAAACTCAGGATTTTTATAATCTTTTCCTGTATAAATACTCTCTCTCCCCCTCTCTCTCTATATATATGTGTGTGTGTGTGTGTGTGTGTGTGTATAAACTCACTTAAGCTATCATACTCTCTTTCTTTGGGCGAAAACCCTGCGGCATCAAACACCACAAGGAATCTTGTGGTAAAGTCAATAGCAACTTAAGACGGAGTGCCCACATAAACAACAAAGCCAACATGGCCTGCAAGGCTTGCTCCTGGATCCTCAGGACTTTTCGTTTTAGAGACGCTCATTATCCATTTCTTTTACACCTGCGCCCGTCCTCACCTTGAATACTGCTGTCCGCTATAGTCTCCCTACATGAAACAATGTTTTTTTTTTTTAAAGTGAAGCACCCCAGATATCGATCACAAGGAAATTAGATGATATGACAGGTCTTGATTACTGGGATCGTCTCAAGAAACTCAAACTTTATTCCCCCAAATATCGCCATGAGTGCTATATCCTTTGTATGATGTGAAAATTATTCCAACAGAATTTCTCAAAGGATGCTGGCATCATTTTCAAAATTCATCCTCGGCTTGGTCCCTGTGCTATCTTTTCTCTACTGAAGTCATGTTCGAGTCACTTCACAACACTAAAGCAGAAGTACTTCACCTCAACTGGCCCTGCTCTCTTTAACATCATGCCAAGCCACATAAGAGAAGAAAACGATCCTCTAACATTCAAACGGTTCTGGGCGAATATCTCCAATAAATTCCAGATAAACCACCTACACCCAGATATATCTCTGCAAACAATAACTCTTTTACTGGTATGAGCTATGGGGTGCCCAAAGAATGACTAGTATGAAACATCATCAAATGTCTTTTCCAGGTGGTGCTAATAAGTTAGACATTGTGTGCGTTATACTGTGTATATGCGGAAATAAAACTGGATTCAAGCTTAAAGGGTATTTGCAATGGTAAATTACGGGATTTCCGCACAACTAGCGCATTTTTCTCTAATAGAGAAAAGTCGTCCAGGACAGTTCACTCACAATTCACAATGAATACAGCTACATTTATATAATATTCATAACATTAAGGTGGCGAACTGGCAGAAACGTTAGCATGCCGGGCGAAATGCTTAGCGGTATTTCGTCCGTCTTTACGTTCTGAGTTCAAATTCCGCCGAGGTCGACTTTGCCTTTCATCCTTTTGGGGTTGATAAATCAAGTACCAGTTGCTTACTGGGGTCGACCGAATCGACTAGCGCCCACCCAAAAGTTTTAGGCCTTTAGCCTAGAGTAGAAAAGAATATTCATAACATTGTTTCTTTCATTATCCATTTATTCTTATAATAATTCTCCACTAACAAATTTTGCCAGCAAATTTCTTTGGTTTTTTTCTCACCTTCCTGAAAAAGTGTCTGTTGAAAAAAGAAAATAATCTGTCCGAACATAGATCTGCTGAATCAGAGATGAGATGACAACAAAACTACGAAACACACACAAACACACACACACACACTCTCTATATATACTCACATGAGTCTCTCTCTCTCTCTCTCTCTCACACACACACACACACACACACACACACACACACACACAAGTGCGTAAGCAAAAATCACAAAAAACACACTTATACGTATATGAGGAGCTTCCACATTTTCCGCCCGATATTCATTCACAAAGCAATGTTCGCCCAAGAGCCATTAAAGAAGTCACAAATATAAGTAATTTTATTTCAAATTGATTTGGGAGTTTATTTGTCTCTGCGTCCGTTCAAATGAGAAGAGAATTTGTGCGGTTCATATCAAGATCGAAGGTAATTTGTATGATTCATATGGTTCATATGGTTCATATCTTAAAATGATTTTGGAAAAGACAGAACCTTAGAATGAAAAGGTTTTTGATATTTGTATTCATGTGATTAAGATCTAATTCTTCTGCTTATCGGTACCTTTCTTCGATCTGAAAATTAAAAAGAAAGAATGAAACAGCAATATTAGAAATACAGGAGTAATTTCATTTTTTATTCTTTTACAGGCTTCAATCATTGGACTGTTGCCATTCTGGGATTCTGACACGAAGGTGTTTAGTTGATTATGTTAACACAGTACTGTTCATTGTTTGGTACTTAGCGATCACAGTGTAATGACGGATAGAAAAGTTGATTTCGTTGAAAGGGACGTGCCGAAACAGTGTCGAACACACAACAAAGTATTTTTGAGGACCGAACCATTCATCACTGACATACATACATACATACATACATACATACATACATACATACATATGTTAAATAAAATGAGACAACAAACCCAAGGATGTGTGGAATTTTCAGGACAGTTATAAAGAGATAGTCTTACAGTTGTTTCTGGGATATTAGGGATATTCCTTCATCAGAGACGATGTGAAATGGTTTAATAGAGGCAAAGGGTTCGACAGAATAAGTACCAGGCTTACAAAGAATAAGTTCTGGAGTCGATTTCTTCTTCTAAAAGGCGGTGCTCCAGTATGACCGCAGTCAAAATGATTGAAACAAGTAAAAGAATATATATACATTTATGTATACAAATATGTACATATTGTGCGTGTGTCAGTGTTTGTGTGTGTGTTTATGTGTGTGTGTGTTTGTGTGTGTGAGCACGCGCACATACACACACATATTTAAAACCGTTTAATTCGTCCTCCAGTGACTTAAAGTTTATATATATATATATATATATATATATATATAATATAGACAGACATATATACGTAAATACATATTTATATGTACATACAAACATGCATACACACACACATACACACATACACATACACATGCATACATACATACATACATACATACATACATACATACATACGTAGAAAGAGGTAGGAGGGTAGAGAGAGAAACAGATGACGTCAGATGAATATCTCACCTTTGTATGCTAATTGGTAGCAAGTATCGAAATCAATGTCTCCTCTTGGTGTCATATGTGAGTCAGGTACTGATCGCATCGCGTAGCGTGTGTTAATTTTCAAATGACTTGGATGTCCATGAAAGTCTGATTGGTAAATGCTTTTTGTAGGCTGAGCTAAATTTTTCAGACTGCCTATGAGAAGTTTTTTCTGTCTATATATTGTTAAAGGAGGCCAGTGGTACGTATGCCTGTGTGGGTTAAGATAGTCTTGCTAAATTGAACAGAAAGATAATATTTCATTTAATGTAAAGCACACTGGAATCAATTTATTATATGCTATTTTCACAGTCAGTATCATATGAAGTGTTAAGACGGCGAGCTGGCAGAATCGCTACCCCGCAAAATGCTTAGCGGCATTCCGTCTGTCTTTACGTTCTGAGTTCAAATTCCTCCGAAGTTGACTTTGCCTTTCATATTTTCGGGGTCGATAAAATAAGTACCAGCTGATCATTGAGGTCGATGTAATCAGCTTACCCCTCCACCGAAATTGCTGGCCTCGTGCCAACAGTTGAAACCAACTTTAAATGAAGTGTTAAAGATCTTTTGTCAATCTCCACTAACAGCATATCTCTAGAATGACTGGCATTGCATCATTTTGTTGCAGATTACCATTCTCACACACACACACACACACACACACACACACACACACACATATATATTATAGGCGAAGGGAAAACAAGAGAATTAGATGTTTTCAGTAATTTTGAGGCAACAAAATCAGCGAAATAAAATTTTAGGCTGGAAATGTTGTTTGTTAACACATGAGTAATTGTTAACTGATTGTCTTGAATTTTTTTATTCAATGATATAATGCTCCCCTTACTCTGCTTCATACGTAGAACTGAAAATGTTGTGTGTAACATATGGATTTAATATACATCCAGAAATACCAACCCTAAAATGTTTCTTCTGCATCTAGCTAGAGGAATTTTGCATCATCTATGTCGTTGATAAATCAGTATGCGAAACGTGCACGTTATGACTACCGTATTTGTTTCCTTGATGCAAACGGATTTACTACAAGCAAATATTGTCCTGACACACTTTTTTTTTCCAGCAAGAGAAATTATTATATTATTTAATTTGTGTTTGTGATAGTCCAATTAAGTTATTTTATACTTAGATTGAAGTAATGACTGTACATTTTATGATAACGGTCACTGCATTGTCAAGTTATTTACTTTCTACTGAATTAGTCAAATTCCTTAAAAATAGTTGCTCGCACATATAAGTAACTTCATTAACTTGACGGGGTAAGTTCAACTCTAATCATACGTATATATTTGAAAGAAATAGGTTCCACTTGACTATAAAGTTCTAGATTCCGCTATTGTCAATTTGACGCGCGCCGGGCACACTGCCAATAAAATAGTTAAGTTGACGAAACTTCCAAAAGCAACAGTTTATTGTGAGTATAAAGAATTTAAAGAAGAGGCAAAGATTAATAGAAAAGAACACAAGACTCGAAGTGATTCCAAACGATCGATTGAAGCCAACCCATCCACATCCATAACAACAGAGCTGTGAACATGAATCTTGGCATGACTAGCTATGTTCGGCAATGCCGTCACCTCTTAGCAGCCAAGGCCAGAGCAATCAGAGCCGAGAAATGTCCAAAGCTTGTCATTTGTCAAGCATCAAACTGCAGGAAAAACTCAAGTTTGTGGACGAGAAGGAGTTCATTGTGGTCGCTGAGGTGAAGCACAGGAATTCTCGAGTGATTGCATACAACTCTTCTGACGTTCCCCCTGTGTTTGAGACTAAGAATCCTGTCTCTGCGATAATATTTGGAGCCGTGGCGAGTGATGGAAGTGTCATGGATCCACATTTCATGAGTCTGGTTTGAAGATCGGCACTAAGGAGTATCTGGACATCCTCAAGAACTCTCTATTACCTTGGATAGAGCAGGAGTTTGGGCTTGACAATGTGGTGCTTATCGAGGACTCTGCACCATGTCATGGGTCAAAAGCAACACAGGCTTTCCTTGGTGAGAAGGTGCCATTTTGTGCGGGCCAGCATCTTGTCCAGTAATAACCTTTTCGATTACTTTTTATGGGACGTACTTCAAACAAAGACCGATGCTTCACCATGCTCGAGTGTCTACAGTTTGAAGACCTGCATCGTGCGTGCAACACGCAAAATCAAAAAAGCGGAGGTTACGGCAGCTTAAAAAAAATTCATTTTCGTGTGGAGGTAGTAATTGCCCAAAAGTGCGGCCAGATTGAGTGATAAATGTTGTTGTTGCAATAAACGTTACATTAAAATTAGATCTGTCTACTACCATTATTTTAGTATTTATAACCAGTTTTATGCATCGTAAAAATTGTCTCAATTTATCTGCAAAACCCTGTACATTGCTTTCAAATTTTGGCACAAGGCCAGCATTTTCCGGGAAGGAGTCATGTCGATTACATCGAGCTCAGTACTTAACTGGTACATATTTTATCGACATCGAAAGGGATGAAAAGTAAAGACAAACTCGGCGGCATTTGAACTCAGAACGTAAAGACGGGCGAAATGTTAATAAGCATTTTTCTCGGCGTGCTAACGATTCCGCCAGCTCGCTACCTTTGCCAATATCGACTTCGTTAACAT
>NC_068982.1:26846496-26848879 GCF_001194135.2 Octopus bimaculoides
AGTTTCCTGAATACACAAATGGAAATGACTTACCGTATGGGTTGTGGTGCACTCAACCTCTCCTCCTATTCTTATGTTGTATTTATCAAACTGGGCGCCACTATGCATCACACGTTTTCGTTCTAAATTAACGCAGATTATGTCACAATTAAGCTTTTAATAATTATTTCTATAAAGTAAGACTGAAATTTTAAATGAATTAGATAACTTCAAAATTATTTTCACTTATTATAATCACTTCTCGGCTCATTTGATAACGAGTAAATTCTTTTTAGATCTTTTAATTTAAAAAAAATTATTTGGCAGCCAATAGTGTAAAGTTAATTATTCAGTGAGTTAGATTTATCCAGTAGTGGGCACGGTTCCGCTAACTCGCTAACAGTTAATTAGTGAAGCTAACTTTTCGTTTAGCGGATTTACGTTTTCACTACTTTCAAAACCGTTAGCGGACCAATTAGCTTACGCTAAATTTACTTCCGTCAATTTTAAGACCACTAACAAAATTCATACGTTTGTTCTTGTTTGTTGTGGGCATGTCTCGAAGAGTCCGTCAGTCACGCTATTGGCTGACTGCGTGTACACATGACAAGACATGATTGATCGACGCAGCAGCAGCTAGCTGAACAGCATTGTGTAATCCCGCACTTTTGAGTTGTGTTCACTTACGAAGTTATCATATTACAGATATCTTACAGTATCAGCGACAGTAGTGTACGTTATCGCTTATCGTTATGGAAGGTGAAAACGGTTTTTGTTCTGCCTGAGGATGAAGGGCCTGTTGAAAAGTCTGCAACGGCTGTGAGTGAGGCGGAGCTGATTCAGGTTGAGAGCTAGATGTCGCAGAAGCCGTGGCGCCACTCGGGAGGACTATTTTGTCCTTACGTCAAGGAATAAGATGAATGCCAAAATCCTGTACTTCTGGTGCATCATCTGCCAGCCCAACGAGAACACCATCAAGGGACAAGCGGCAAGCCTCTACAACTTGAAGTCGCATGTCAAGAGGAAACACCCAGCGCATGCCATCCGGTTTGTGGAGAGGACCAAGGCCGGCTCTTTCTGTGGGGAACACAGACAATCTTCTGGTAGCAATGCTAGTAGCCAGTCGTCGCAGCCATGTGCAAGAAACATACGCCAGCCCAGCATTGGCGAGGTGTTTTCCGAAACTGCTGGCACAGGTGTCCATCAGTCTATGGTGGACAGAAAGGTTGTAGACCTGTTTGTCGACAACATGCTACCGCTGCATGTAGTGGAGTCCCCCACCTCGGTCGGCCTGATCAAGACGCTGAACCCAAGCAAGACGTCAATGTCCCGCTGCACTCTGAGCATAATAATCTTGGTCAGCCATAAACAGCTGGAAGAGTAGCTCACAAGGTATTTCCAAATTAAAATTATACAAGATTATTAAAATATTATTATAGCGTACTTCACATTTTCTTAATTTAATTATTTAATTATTTGTTAAATAATTATTTTCTTAATTAATGTAATAAAATGTATAATAGCTATTTGAAATGTCATATATAAGGAAAATAAGACAAGGTAGAAAACCTAATATATGCATTAACTTGCTCAGGGTGTCGAGAACAATATATTGGTCAAACTAAAAACAGTCTACGCCAGCGGATGACGGTATATAGATCCAAGATTGAAATACGGGATTACAGAAAAATAGGATTAAGTGAGCACATCGATATTTGCGCCACTAATGAACAACCTGACTTTAGAATTTTTCCCCTCTATAAATTCAGAGACAATGCAACCTATAATCAGCGCATTAGCAAAGAAGCAAATTCTATCGCAAAATATAAACATCTTTTGAATGCTTTCACCACAGATGAAACTAACTACAAGAATTTAGAACAATTCCAACTGCTACTGCTACGACCACAACAGGTCACTTTTAGGTCATTTGACCATTAAAGAAGATTCCACAAACAATCTACTGTGTTACACCACTCCTGTATTTTTCTTTTCTTTCTCCTCCTCCTCCTCCTCTCCTTCTTCTTCTTTTTCTTTTTCGTTTTCTTTTTCTTCTTCTTCTTTTTCTTCTTCTTTCCCTACTCCCACTTCTCTTCTTTCTTCTTCATCATCATCATCATCATCATCATCATCATCTTCTTCTTCTTCTTCTTCTTCTTCTTCTTCTTCTTCTTCTTCTTCTCCCTCGGCTGCTCCTGCTTAAACCATCAATTCTCTATACTCATAAAACTATTCCTTCAGCTTTACTACTACCTACCTACCAAGCATTCACAAAGGAAGAAACTGACATGCAGACTATTTGAAGACTATGGAAATATTTACAAAACATTTCACTTAATTTGTTCTCCTATTTGTTTTTCTTATTTTACTCTTAGTTGAAAAAGTCTAAAAGACGGAAACCGGT
>NC_068982.1:26849020-26850412 GCF_001194135.2 Octopus bimaculoides
AAACTTAACAAATTTCGATCATCATTCCAGCCCTCACATCGGTTAAACATCCCACCACCACTACCAACGCGTCACTTATCAAGGCAATGTCACTATTTTTAAAAGTTTAATAACAAGGCTTTAAGTTATAAGTAATATTTCCATGAATTTAGAATTGATTTCATATTCAGTGTAATGATACACTTTTATAGGCTAATGAATGCCATGAAAATCATTTTTGCTATAAAACAATAAATGAAGAGTTATTAGCAATTAAAATTTGAAACTTTTGGGTAGTTTTAGCCAAACGTAAGCCACAGACATATTCATGTCTGTTTTCATAGTAACAAGCGGAAAATGAGAACTCTTTTGTCTGCGAGAAAGCACGTGTTGACAAATATATTGAAATCAATTGTTGACGCTTTGTTCTGCTGTTTTATTCATCTGGAAATTTTACTTATCCGTTGACAAATATATTGAAACCACTTGTTGGTGCTGTGTTCTACTGTTTTATCCACCTGGAAATCTTATCGATCCGTTTGATTATGGCAACAATGCTTTTTAGATAAATCCTTTAATCTCGTACCAATGCTTAAATGTTTGTCTTTTTTTAAGTAGATTAAATTTTTAATGTGTTGCTTATCGCATGAAATGCATACTGAATGCTTAAATGTTTGTCTTTTAAGCATATTTAATTTGTAATGTGTTGCTCATTGCATTAAATGCATACTGAATGCTTAAATGTTTCTTTTTAAGCATATTTAAATTGTAATGAATTGTTTATCGCATTAAATTCATATTGAATGCTTAAAACTACAAAAGAAGCATTGTTTTTCTTTTTTGTCATTGAGGTGGTTGTGAGGTGTGCTAAAAATAACAGCTAAATAACGTTTTTTGGATAAATCTTTTAAGTTCGTGCTTTCACATTAAATGCATATTGAATGCTTAAAACTACAAAAGATGTGTTGTTCTGGTAACAAAATGTTTATTTTTTTAAATATTTAATTTGTAATGTGCTGTTTATCGCATTTGATGCATATATTGAATGCTTCAAACTACAAAAGACATGTTGCTTACTCGTTTCCGCGTCTAGAATACAAATATTGATAACACGTGCTATTTTCAGGATGTTGACGACAAAATGTGCAGTCACGCACAAAATGACCGCTTCCAAATCCTGTTTCCGGACTGGGTGAAAATGATCAAACATTAAACCTCTATAAATTTTTAAAACCATTTTTCTGGAAAAAGTGAAGTAACTCTAGCAATTCAGCTTGGAAAACTACATTAATGGGCCAAATTTTTTAAATTTTCAATAAACTTTAATTTTTGAAATGCTGGCAGCCAAACAGAAAAAATCCCAGCCTAGTAACAAATGTTAAACTACAATTTCTATAAACAAAATATGGTTAT
>NC_068982.1:26852330-26853381 GCF_001194135.2 Octopus bimaculoides
CCAAGGCACAGTGGCTGTGGAATCTGCAGAGCTACAGCACAGTGGTGGCATACAACATTTTGGACGCGTTGAAGAGGAGGCTGGTTGTCCCCAACAGTACCAGAAGGAACTCTACCTATGGCTCTGTTGTTGTCCTCAACAACCTGCTGGAGAAGAATTGGGGAGCTGTCCACCGGGTGATGACACAGCTGAACCTGAAGACCTTCACTGATTCTGATGTCGGCTTCCTGACGGAGTACACCCAGGTGATGTCTAATGTTGCCAAGGCCTTGGATAATATCCAGTGGGAGGAGCAGGATTATCTCGGGAGCCTTCTGCCACCTTTAGCGGCTACCGTCATAATTTTGGAGGCCAAGTTCAAACATCTCCTGTACTGCAGTCCTCTGGTAGAAAAGGCTCGGGCTGCTCCTAGAAGACCTGGAGTGCCAGCTACTAACCGCTGCCTTCCACCCCAAGTTTCGTGTTCTGGCTAGTGCAGTATAATAACAGCCAGGTTAGCAGAGTAACGAACACCATGGAGACCGTTGTAGAGGCAGACCTAATGGAGACCAATGAGGAGGGCAGCAGCACCACCAGCAATGAGGATGGGGAAGATGATTTCTTCAGCAAAACCACTCGGTTCCGGGAGAGCAGGAGTCGCAGGTCCCTGGAATCCAAGGCGCAGAACTTGATGAAGACCTGGATGGAGGTCGTCTCGAAGGAGATCCTGACTGAAGTCGCCTTTTTGGGTAAGCAGGTCTTGATCGACCTGTTCACCAAGTATAACAACGTCATCCCATCTAGTGCTGCGGTTGAGCGCCTATTCTCTATAAGCAAAGATATTTTGAGGGCCAAGAGAGCCATTCTATCAGACAGTAACTTTGAGATGCTGATGTTTATGAAGGGCAACCAACAACACGTTGAGGTGATGGAGAAGGCTCAACCAGAGTAGTACAACTTGATCATCATTTGATCTTAGCATGATACCTATGCGATACTGTATCGTTTTGATTCATTTAATACTTTTTGTACAGTAAACAAAATGTATGATGACTGAAAAACTAAAGCTTAA
>NC_068982.1:26854025-26855999 GCF_001194135.2 Octopus bimaculoides
AGATAATCTAGAATAAAATTGTCTCCAAATAATCTGGCCTTAAAATGCCATTGTCCTGTTACGCCATTAGTAATGTTGATAAAGACACAAATGACAAAAACTTTATTTTCGGATTTTTCTCTTCTTGCAAAGTTAATGGATTTTTCTGCCCAGTCAAAAGAAAACAATATATGGCTGTAAGGTAAGAATATTGCTTGAAAACATCATGGTTTCGGGTTCAATCTCATTGCGTGGCATCTTGGGCAGTTATCTCAGCTATAGCCTCGGGTCGACCAAAGCCTTACGAATGGATTTGGTAGACGGAAACTGAAAAGAAACCCGTCGTGTGTGTGTGTGTATGTGTGTGTGTGTCGCTTAACAACCGGTATTGGTTTGTTTATGTCCCCGCAAAAAGGATTCCGATAGAGTAAGTACCAGACTAACATAAATAAGTATTGAGCTGTGCCGTGACATGGTTGCAATCGAATGACTGAAGCAAGTAAAAGATAAGCAACTCAAAAATAGTGCGTTCAAAAGAACAGGAGATTAAGAGATCCGGAATTTAAATACACGAACCTATTCCATTTCCTGGTTGTAGCTATTTTTATTCACTTCTATTCAGGAATATAATTCAGAAAATAGTGAGTATCTCATTATCTTATTTATCCGTTTTCAGTAAATTTGCGACACCTAGCCTCTGAGATAGATAACTATTTAACCCATGATGTATAAAACTAGTGTGCATACATTTATACATACATATCCACACGTGAGCATGCACACACACAGACACACACACATATGCACACACATATACATATATATACATATGCTAAGAGAAATAATTCAGAGAGGCCAATGGTATGAATGTAGATAATTAAAAAGAAGGTAATCAAATACTTAGCAACAATTATGATTGATTGCGAATGAGAAAATCAACAATACTCTGGAAGTAATATACCATAAGGAAAAAACAGACTTTTTGAGGACAAAAAACAGATGACTGTAGACACGTGTTTTTGCCTCAGCTGATGTTATCAGAACTGCAACTGTCCTGTCTTGACACCTCGCGGAGCTTTAGGTGTTTTCGCTCAATAAACACTCACAACACCCGGTCTGGGAATCGAAACCGCGACCCTATGACCGCGAGTCCGCTGCCCTAACCACTGGGCCATTGCGCCTCCAGTCTTGACACTAGCGAGACATAAAAAATCCAGCTATGACTATCTCATCTGTTATTTAAATATATTGTTATTTAGGACAACATTACCCAATGAGTCCTTTATTTTCCAGACAGTCGGGTACAACTTGATGGAGATTTGGCTACTATTTCTAGTTGGTTAGAAATTTGGCTGCTATTTCTAGTTGGTACATAGGACTAACCTGGCGCTAAACAATAACAGTCTGATATCACAAATGATGTCGCATTCTACTATTGAAATCTTTCCATTTTCTTAATTCTCATGTTGTTTTTCATATTCAAGGCCTGCAGCTGACCGAGTCACGAAAATGTTGGAATAACATTGAATTGCTGGAACTCGCATTCTGTCATCAGTGTTGTCATGAATTTCCAGAATTTTTTTTCTGTATATTTCCTACTAATCTGACCTCCGTCATGCTCATTATGGACTTTTTCTTTCTGAAAATGGGTTGGGAGGTGGAGGAAAATGATCTTTACAATTTGAAGTTCGGAAGCGTGTAAGCTGTAAAGGTAATTTATGAACAGCCTTGTCTTTCGTCACACTGGAAGAAGAAGGCTAAAACATCAAACAGAATGGGGGTGAGTGACAATTAGCGACGCTATTTTCACACACACACATATAAATATATATATGAAATTAAAAATTAAACTCATTTGTTTCCAAAATATTATTTCCTTTTCCAAGAATAACTTATTTTAGATTTCATCGATGTAAGAAGAGTAAACTAACATGCGGGCACACACACACACACACACACACACACACACACACACACACACACACACACACACAC
>NC_068982.1:26856888-26860935 GCF_001194135.2 Octopus bimaculoides
TTATACTATATCGTAATTTGAATATTCCTTGTGTTACATGTGGTATGATTCGAAGCAATCGTATTCATTTGGTGAAGTGAAGTTTGGTGGTATATATATAAAAGGTATAATTATTTGGTAGTTGGATGATATAAAGTCACATGATTGAAGTTAGTAGCAACAAAAAATGAATTAAATGTTAGGAGTTTTTTTTTTTTCTTTTCTGATTCTTTAGATATTTTACTTGGAAAATTCAATACAATGCGTAGAAGACAATACTTTTCGATTATCTGAAGCCCGATGCTCCAGAAGTCGAAGGGTTGAGGAAACACAAGAAGAAAAGAAAGATAGGCTCCAATCTCAGAGACAACAAAATGCCGTGGAGACACAAGAGCAGCAAGAAGTAACACGTCAGTTTGAAACAACCAGGAAAGCCCGCTTAAAGGAACAAGAGACACCGGAGTGGAAACAACGGAGACTGTAGTCTCAAGCCGATAGACAAACTTGCTTGAGCAAACACAAGACATCATAGCAGAAACGACAGAGATTGACGTTTGAAACAGATAGAAAAGCCCACTTAAGGGAACAAGTGTTAACAGAACAACTTCAAAGTAACGCAGCCAGAAATACCCGCTCCAGAGATTACGAAACATCAGAGCAACGACAAGTCAGATTGGAATTTAGACCTTTTTCTCGTGAAAAGTGCCGACTAGCAGGCTTTAATTGCGATCTGACACATGGACATTACAATAGATGCCTTATGAATACATTTCAATACAATACAGACCGGGGCGAAGGCTGAGTGACCGCTAGTATATATATACATATATACTGATAGATAGATAGATAGATAGATAGATAGATAGATAGATAGATAGATAGATAGATATTCAAAAATTAGGAAATGGAGTAGATAGAATCCAGGTTACATATGTTTCATAGCTAGCGGAACCTCGGAAGTAGTAAATTATCCAAACAAGGAGTAGACCGCAAGCTACTCTTCAGGCCAAGGATACCTCGATTATAGGGAGACTGTTGTTATTTTTACTTAGAGAATAAATTGCATAATTTTTGTCAACAAGTAAAACTTATGCCATCCCATTCGTTTAAACAATCAGTAGATTGCATAATGGAGAAGACCAGCGATGCAGAGATCACGTTTGCTGTTATATCCGGTATACGGTTTAGCATGGACCATTTTAGAGTATAAGTAATTGAATCATGCTGAAGTTTGTGGATTAGTCGTGATAAAGAGGTGGTGTTAGATCTTGCTGGGGACTTGAAGTTAGAGTAATGAATACCCACCCTGGTTTTGAAGGTGCTGCTGCACGAGCTGATATAAATATATAGACAAAATTGACAGCTGATACTGTACACTTGTATACGATGTTCACCCACACACACATATATATACATACACAAATGTATATCGCTTTAAAACCTACAGAAGTGACTCAAGAGCTTAAAGTTTCATGTATTACACTACATACACACACTTACACACACACACACATCAGCATCCTGTGTAAGTTGTCGTTGCTGTAGCTTAAAATAATATCTCAGAGTACAACAGCCAAATGGTTAGAGAACACTTAAAATTTAGTGTTTAGGAAATGTTTATCACATTACAAAGTTCTATGAAACAAATATCGAAACACTTTAGACTAGTTTTTATAACCTAAATAAACCGAATTATGGGTATAAATATTACTTACGTAGTAAGCCCAAACTTTTTGGAGAAACACGTGTAGGAAGAAAGTCTTGCTGAAATCATATTTAGGATAAATTACTTACAATTAATATAATATAAACCTATTGATCTCAGATAAAATCTGATAGCATTATGCTCATTTACGTATGTCCACACACACACACACACACACATACATATATATATATATATATATATATATATATATATATATATACGCGCACATTAATAAACGTAATATGTATCTGTGTACGTACGTATCTGTGTATGTACGTACGTACGTATATATGTATGCTCGTATGTATGTATGTAAGTACACACACGGCATTTTTAAAGCAATAAGCTGACACCCGTATTTAATAATAAGTGAATATTATTTTGCTGAAAATATAAAAAAACATCGACTCTTGTTACATTCATTGATCTGGGGTGCTTCTGGCAGACGAGACACAACAATGTTGAAACATAGGCTGTTCCAGAATCCCTTGTACTAATGAATCGGGTGTTTTATCAACGTATAATCGCCATAAAGGAGTTGTTCTCAAGAGAACACAATAGCAGTTAGTATATTCACGTTCGAATCTGCCGAAACGTATTAAGAATGAATATGTCATTGTAAATTTAAATCAAAATTATTATTATTATTATTATTATTATTATTATTATTATTATTATTATTATTATTATTATTATTATTATTACTATTGAATGAGAGAGCAGTGCGTGCCATCAAAGTGACATTGGGGTATAAATAAACGAAGCCCAATGACCACCTGTCTGATAAGGGACACCAGGCACATGCATCACAACCATATGTGCGTAACATAGTGACTTCACACCAAGATAAACAGTGCATGACCTTGCAGGTAGGGCCATGTTAGAATTTTCTTCAAGTTGAGTAGCCCATTCCACTCAAAAGAACCCAGAATACAGTTTGTTTAAGGATGATGAACAAAATATCCATGTTTCCAGAGGTGAATTATTCAAACCCCCACGAATTCCTCTCAATACATAGCTATGATGCTCCCCCACTACTTCTGCTCGTGATCAGAGACGCACATATCGTTAACTACCAAGGCACATGCTCAACTGGTTAAGGTCAAACAACTGACAAGTAAATCTGTGGTATTGAGCAGAATATTTACTGTAGCTGCTACATTCTGAGTTCAAATTCCGCCGAGGTCGACTTTGCCTTTCATCCTTTCGGGGTCAATAAATTAAGTACCAGTGAAACACTGGGGTCAATGTAATCGACTAGTTCCCTCCCTCAAATTGCCTATAGTAGAAAGAATTATTATTATTATTATTATTATCATTATTATTATTATTATTATTATTATTATTATTATTATTATTATTATTATTTTTGTTGTTGTTGTTGTTGTTGTTGTTGTTGTTGTTGTTGTTGTTGTTGTTGTTGTCATTGTTGTCTATTCAGAAAAGGGCTTAATTCTCTCCATAAATTTTTTTCTCTTACATTTCTTTTAACTTTTCTATAATCGTAAAGTTTGTAAAACTGAAATATATAAAACTTTTTCTTATTGCATGATTCTGAATTAATGCTTAATGGGATCTGACGGACATTACGATCCGAATTTCTTGCTGGTGTTCTTCGGTGAGTTCCGATAACGAGTTTCCTGATTGGCCAATATATATTTCTATGCAATTCGGTATTTGATGCTGTAGATAAGATTTCGGCTTTTACATTTTATATTTGCATTTAGAAATATTTTTCATCTGGCTGTTTGTCTTGGTATACAGAAGTTCAAAGTTGGATGTAGATTGCTCAGAAGGACGCTAGAATTGTGAAGAAATATACATTGGCCAAACAGAAACTCATCATTGGAACGTACGCGAGTACATCTGCATGAAATTTGGGTGTGTAATGTCCATCCTATTAAGTAATCATTTAGAAATATGTACTAAAAAAATGATTTTAAAATTCTGGTTTTACGACCAAATTGTGCAACATGCCCAAACATTCTAGAAGGTTCAGAATTCCTCTTCAAAGAGGGACACAAATTCAAAGTTAAATCTAACTTTACTTGTGCCTCAGAAAATCTTATTTATATAATAAGATGTTCGGGCTGCCACGAGAACTACATAGGGTCCACAGGATTATCGCTCAAACGTAGATGCACTCTGCACCGCCAGCAGATTGCATACCCAGAATACCGAATGATACTTTTTAGTGATCATATTGAGAAATGCGCAAAACAAATGCTACCACAATTTATAATCTTTCCTTTTTATCAATGTGCCATTAAAACACCAACACAGATTAGATTAAATAAGGAAACCTTTTTCATTCAAAAATACAAACCCAAACTTAACCATTGCTAACACATTTAAATAAG
>NC_068982.1:26861634-26862993 GCF_001194135.2 Octopus bimaculoides
CGGACGCTGACGAAGGGAAATAACCCTGAAACCCGGGTCCGTTCGTGCTACAGATCATGATGGGAGGGATAACTTCCCTTGGCAAACAGGACACAGTAGTGTGTCGATAAGCCAGCTGGAGGAGATGTCCTCCTGGGGCTAAAAGCAACAGTAACATCCACCCCTAGGGGTCAGCCACACTTAAGTGGCAATATACTACACTATATATATATATATATATATATAGAGAGAGAGAGAGAGATAGATAGATAGATAGATAGATAGATAGATAGATAGATAGATAGATACATACATACATACATACATACATACATACATACATACATACATACATACATACATTTTTATGAGTTCGCGAGTGATGTAATTATATATAATTCTTTTACCTGATAACAACTCTGCTGGATCACAGGATCAAAACCGGAACCCATTTGTTTTAGAGGGTTAACTCGTTTTCTGTCTATTTCTATTTTCGATGGAAATTTTTTCTTTACAAATGCATTTCTGTATTCTGACACTGAGCTGCAACGACCAAAGAGAATGAAATTCTGATCTGAAGGATAGCAAGTATCGGCACGACTGTATCCCTGTAAACAGAAAAAATATGGAAATTTATAAGGTAAATAAATAGAAAGTGAGAGATGGTTAGGGAACGAGAGGGCAGGGGAGCGATGGGGAGTGAAGAGCGAGGCACTTCATGCAATGTAAACAAGTGGAGAATATTGTTTTCGATACACTATATTCAAATCCAACACTATCCAATGTACTTTCGCTAATCACTGGCAATTAATACAAAAGGGCTGCTTCGTTCCTACGTGTGCCATTAAACTATTTGGACTCATGCTTGCCTAGAAAACAATTGTTGTTTTGTCCTTGTGTTTGGTTTGCAAGACTCTTGGTGTGAAACCGTGTTGAAACGGATCTTGTATTTTGGCAGGGTCATTAGGCCAATAGAAAATATGCACTGGTTCTATTCCATTTCTTTTATTTTAAAGAGAGAAAAAAAGAGAGGGGTGAGGAGAAGGTATCTATTATTCAAAATGCTTAGCATATTGAAACAATGTCGTGAAGATTTATAAAGATATATCGGTAGATAGTTAAATTGAATTGAAATAACTTTATCAAATAGCTGTGGACGTTACACTTTTATCTTTTACATATTCCAGACCAAAGACTGTTGCCATGCTGGAGCACGACCATTATTCACTTTTCTTTTTGTGTTTTTCGTTTTTTGTTATATGGCTTAAATACTTATCTGTATTATGAGAGTAGACAGATACAGAAGAGAATGCAGATATGATAGTTAATTAGCTAGCTAGCGCGTTAGCTAGACAGATACGTAGTTGAGTCTACATATAT
>NC_068982.1:26863355-26865424 GCF_001194135.2 Octopus bimaculoides
ATATATATATATATATATATATACATACGAATAAGATTTTTCATTTTAATTAATCTGTTATTTCTTTAAACTATAAAGCACATCATATCTGTCAAACATATTAAAAGAAGGAAAATAAGCAATACCTCCAAAGTTATTTCGATTATATTTGAATGTACAGTTTTGATTTAATGGCAGGATGTCATAAGAATTTTTGAAATTCCTTACTTGTGTTTAATATAATAGCATAATGTTTTAAAATACGCTGACTTAAACAGTAGAATTTCCACAGATCCTGCTAGTAAATATAATTTACGATAAGACTTTTCTTTCATTTTGATTAAGATATCAACGACTTCAAAGCAAAACAACGCATTACAGTTCACCTGCATTTAGCATCTCTGAGTTTTGTTGTTTTGATTGGCCTCATCCACGGATTCATTACCTTTTATTACATGTAGGACGAGATAACAAAACTGAATGAACTTTTAAATACAAGCAGAACAAGTAAGTAAAGACGCTGTTATAACAAGAGAGTAAAAATGCTGTTGAGTAATTTAGAAAACTATTTCATTAAGCATTATGAGAGAAAAGCAAAAAATAAACAGGGCGACTCCAGCTCGCGTCGAATGATTTAGAAAGTATAAATCTCATAAATTGGAAGAAATTCAATTGCTTAAAATGATAAAGTGTTACAAAAAATGCGTAGCGTTGAATAGTGTATCTCTAAATCTGTCAAAAGCAACTAAACTATTTAAACTGTATATTTTATGTAATGTACTGCGTACTGTTTCTCTGTTTCTTAATCCCAGAATACTTTGCTTACACGCACATTCACGCACACGTATGTATCTATAGACATGTGTGTGTGGGTGTGTGTGTGTGTGTGTGGGGGGGTGTTTGTAAATCTTTTGTATTATTCTCTCTTGTATACGCCTCTGAAATTTGGACATCACTTCGAACTCCTAGAACGATTCCATCATAAATGCCTACGCCGTTTTCTGAAAATAAAATGAAATTCATTCACCCGCGACTCTGGTATTCTAGCTGCATTTGGTATTTGTTCCAGCCTGGTGATAATTTTGAAAATGCAGTTGTGATGATCTGGACATATTGTCGGTATGGCCGACGAGCGTACCTCTAAACAATTGTTCTATGGTGAACTGGTTCAGAGAAAAAAGGAAATAGTGTAAGCCAAAGAAAAGGTTCAAGGATGCATTGAAGGGCATCTTGAAGAGTGTAGGAATTGATCTAAAATCTAAAACGTCACGTAGTGGTACCTGCCATTCAAAATTATGGATTGGCATGAAAACCTTTGAGCGCAACAGGCTAATACAGGTAAATATTAAGAGGAAAATAAAAGACTGCTAGTAAGGGAATATGGACTTGGAAGGTTTTATACTTGTACATTTTGTGGGAAAATTTTTCTGTTTGAAATTGGACTTAGATCTTACTTAAAAGCACACAAATAGGGCACTGCCTACTCATTACAGAACATAACTATTATTTTGCTTTTATCAATGTTAACAAACTTCAGGATTTGAAAGTCTCAAGGAAGTCTGAAGAAACATTTCGAGGTTCATTAAGATAAGGCATCACGGGCTGTTGAAGCTGCACCAAAACTAGGTTGCAGTTAATGTGCTTATCTCTGTGTGTTTACGTATTTATCACACGTTGGTTATGTCCTGTACTTAATGTGTATATTTTATTTATTTATTTATACACAAACACACACACACATATTTGAAAAAGGAAAAGAATTATTTCACTGGTAGTTCTAATCAATTTAATTTTTTAATGATATAATTTTACAGTTTGGTTTGTAGATCTAGTAAGTTCTTTGTTAACTTCGGTGGAGAGATTTTATTAAAGATTCCTTGTTAACTTTTCTTGAGAACTTTCTCGCATTCGTCGATGTTGATTGTCAGACTATTTCTCGAAGAGCGGGGTCCCAAACGCGAAATATTAAAATACCAGGTCATAGTGCTAACCATCGATTTGTATTATCAATTTATATACCTTGCGTTGTTTTTTTATTAAAAAAGTTAAAACACACATACACAATATATGTATATACACACATACATGTT
>NC_068982.1:26865918-26870159 GCF_001194135.2 Octopus bimaculoides
GCTCAAAGACAATATAATGTATGGGTATTTTTTTTTTTTTTATATATTATTGTTTTATATATTATTTTCTTCATTTGTACTTCTTGATAATTTGCTTCTTCGCAATGAAAACCGGTTAGAAAAAATCTTTATTAAAATATGCTTCCAGTTCAGCATTCTGGCTTTTTTTCATTTTCCTATTATTTCTCCACGTGCGGTTAACACAACCCCACTATTTACTGACTTATATATATATATATATATATATATATACATACACAGTGACTCTTTGCTGCTTATACAGAGTTTGACCAACGCTTGTACTGTTATCTTAGATTTATTATGGCGTCTGATGTGGCTTTTTAAACTTGACAATGTTTTGTAAAGACACCCACATAAATTGCATATCTGCTTTGTACCATCAAGAGATGCAGTTAAGTTCTGATCTTTGTAGATCTTAAAATGTCTTTTCAGGCCACCGTAAGATTTGCAGACTTTATGGTATACACGGCATTAACAGGAATGCACATATAGACAGGCAGAGTAGTTAGTGGAGGTTTGTTTTTCATGGGTCCTCCAATGAGATTTAAGCCCAGCAAAACAAAAGCATGGTCTGTCACAAATTGTGCGCACAAAAAGATTGCTGGGATTCATTCTCACTTTGGTCGTAGTATTTTTCGTTAAATTTCTTTTGAGTTTCGCATGGGTCAACCTGGTTTCTTCAGAAGCTTTCACTCCACTCCACACTTTTGTTCGCCATCCAGCTCGATCCGAAGCATTGATTTCTATGGCCTTTGGATCCATTCCAAGTGACTCCATGCTAGTTCTTATACAGTCCTTAAACCTCTTACAATTTCTTTTCTTCAAGACTGATGGGAATTACTTTTTTCGGCGTAATGTAGAGTACATAGTGTGTGTGTGTGCGTTTGTGAGTGCATACACACACATACGTATATATATACACAAATACACACATCTACAGTTATGCATGTATGTATGTATGTATGCATGCATGCATGTATGTATGTATGTATGTACGCATGTGAGCACATATGTCAGATTAGTTTTTAAATATTTATGACATCACTATTTCTATTTTCCTTTTCATTGTTTTACCTCTTCTTTTTCGTTCCTTCTGCTGCTATACTGCAGTGGAGCAGGAAGGTTATATAAACACACTCACATACACACACACACACACACACACACACACACACACACACACACACACACACACACACACACACACACACACACACTATGCACTCTACAGTACATTGAATAAAGTAATTCTCATGAATTACTTTATTCAATCGGTTCTGACGAAATAATCGCCGATGCTATTATACATTACTATACATTATATAATATGTGTGACTTAATAATCGTTATCATCAATGTGTATAGACATGATGTGTGATTGCTCACTTCAGTCTTTGAAACAATAGCAAACGACAGAAGAAATTTATATTATAAATTCCACTCTTCATGTACTTGTTCTCTACGACAGTAGTAAACATTTCAGATTTTCTGTTTGGACGAAATCTGACTTTCCACAGGAAAAATTCTTTTTTATGCAACTTCAGACTCCCACCAATTGTTGAGTGCTCTCTGTTATAGGCAACTGGATAGTGTAATCCCGCCTTACTCACTATATATGCATGTCTAAATTCATCGCTATCATCATTGGCTATAAACATGATGTGTGATTTGTTGCCTCAACTCGTTGAAACAACTGAAATCATAGAATGAAGGTTATATCATAAACTCCACTCTTCACGTATTCACTCACTGCGATGGTGGTAAACTTTAAGGATTTTCATCTAACCGCATGCTTAGACGAGATTTGTTGCTTCCGATATGTAGGAAAACAGTGAAAACGTTCACTGGTAATCGATTGCTGAACAAAACTGTTATACCACTCATACAGTTAATATATTGTCAGAGAGGTCGACTTATTTTCTTTGTTCGCTTTCTAATATATATCACTGAATCTTCGTACTGTAGTTGCTATAATGTACGGGGGAGTTGTGGCCTCCATTGCTCTCCTCAATAAAATGTAAGCACAAGAGACCTGATATGATGATTTTGGATAGAGAAGAAAAACTGTACACAGTTGTGGAAATTAGCTACCCAGTGGATGTTAACAGAAAGCTGAAGATCAATGAAAAAGAGAACACCTATGCTGAACTATTGAGAAATCTGCAGTTACCCTATCCAGATTACAAGTTCAGGTTTATACCTGTAATTATTGGGGCCCTGAGATATGTATCACACTGCCTAAATAGCAATATTGATAAATTAGGCTTCTCAGAACCAGAAAGGAGGAAGCTAATTCAGAGACTACAGATACAATCCATCACTGGAACTAAATGTCTGTAAAACTTTCCAGAAATTTATCATTTAAATATATATGAGCATGCTTAGATATGTAACTATATGCATGAGAATACATATATAAAACATACAAATCTGCACATACATACATACATACATACATACATACATACATACATACATACATACAAATAAACAAAAACACCTGTTGTTGATGTTGAAATTCCAATGAAGGAACCTTGGATCTAGGTTAGAAACCGGTTCTTTTTCTATTGGCATGAAACTAAATTATGACATCCCTGCTTACATACATAATACATACATACATACACGTTATTATCATCATCATCATCGTTTATTTCCCCCTTTTCCATATTTGCATGAGTCGAACGGAATTTGTCGAGGTGGACTTTCTACATCCAGATGCCATTTTTCTTTCATTTTTGCGTAATGTCATTTCCATGTTAACAAATACTGGTCCATATCATGTACATTAGAGATCATCTTTCAGTGTCCATGTCAAATCTAATCCATCAAAACTCAGCAACAAGCAACAAGCCAACTGGGACATTTTCAAAAAAAAACTTATGTAAGCAAGACAGCAGTACGTGGAGTATCTGTATGTGACCTACCTGTATAACTAACTCAGCTGTTAAAACAGTTTGAGTAATATTGTTATGATGTTCATTTGCTTCCTTTTGATTTTATATTATTATTTTTGTTTTAATCCATGGAGGTAGTCAAATATCACACTTCTTCCCTTTCTGTTTAAAATGAACAATTTGCGCTTTCTAGCTTCTTCTGTTAAAAAGTGAGTAAGGGTTACTTCTGTGTCGTGAAAAATAGTTATGTTTGTGGATAGAACGTAAGCAACCCAATATAGTTTTCTCTAAGTTAGAATTTTCTCTATAACTTGAAGAGAGGCAGTACTCGTATCTCCCCACACCCAAGTAATATACAAAAACTGAAGGTTGATAACTCCCTTAATTTACAAACGTAAGCCGTGAAAAACAGAGAAATACATGGAAATTGGGAACTACATAATACTGAAAACAGAGGCAACTCACGCCCTCAATTATTCTTCGTACCCCTCTAAATTTTTTGAGATTCTCTAAAACACTCACGGTATTCTTGCGCGTGACAGTGAAGCTGTGTCATTGTAACAGTCAAGTATCTTCCAAGCATAAGTGGATACTTCAGTGTGTAAGTTAATGGAGTAAGACAAACTGCTTCCTCGGCAGCTCAGCTTCTCTCAACATATCAAAAACCGCAAGTTGAAAAATGCGATTTATTGACTGTTTGCGTTGTTCACTGACGTATTTCGTTCAGATACGGATACAGTTATTCCGCCGTAGCATTAAGGTCGTCTGATGGAGTAAAAGAGTTGCTATGTTTAAACATCCCTCCCTTCCTTTCTCTCTCTCTTTCGCTCCCTCTCTCTCCATCTTTGTCTCTCTCTCTCTCTCTCTCCATCTCACTCTATCTCACTCTCTCTCTCATTGTCTTCTTTCATACATAATATCAATTACAAAAATTATCACAAGAGTTATCCTATGCAACTGCTAGCTAGATTTCAAGGTAATTGCTACAAAGGTAAAAATAATATACTGTGCCTTTGTTATTATGTTTGCGTACGTCCCAATCGGTATGTGTCTGGTTAGGTCAAAGAAGTTTGACATTGCACAAAACAGCAATAGTAACGTCAGAAATGACTTCAACTTATTTAGTTATAAAATTTTGATGTTTGGTTATGAACTGTTAATGAAATTTTATGTCCGTCGAGGTCTCTAAAAGTAATATCTGTATTATGACGTCTTTAATATCTGCGTACATGTGAGAGAGTGTATATGTGTGTGAGAGTGTGTCGGCGTACGTGTGAGTGTGTGTGTGTGTGTGTGTGTGTGTGTGTGTGTGTGTGTGTATGC
>NC_068982.1:26870370-26872409 GCF_001194135.2 Octopus bimaculoides
TGCGTGTGTGTGTGTGCACGTGTGTGTGTGTGTGTGTGTGTGTGTGTGTGTGTGTGTGTGTGTGTATGCTTATGTGTGTGTGTGCGCGCTCATATCTTTGAGTAAGTTTCTGAGTGAATCATAGCTACTAATTTTATAGGTCGGAAATCTCCGGTTTTGTTCGAGCATGCGCAATTCAAGAGATAGAAAGCAAACAGAAATGTATTTCGTTAATATATGCAATACATTTTTAGTACACACACGCACATATATTTGCACACACACGCACACACACATATATATATCTGTAGATAGATAGATACATATATACATACATATATACATCTTTTATCTTTTAATTGTTTCATTCATTAAATTGCAGGCATGCTGGGGCACCACCTGAAAAAAATATTTTTGCCATATGAAACGGCCCCAGAACTTTTTTTTAAATCTGATACTTATTCTAACAACCGTTTATGCCAAACTGCTAAGTTACGGGTACGTAAACTCGCCAACACCGATTGTCAAGCGGTGGAGAGACAAACACAGACACGATCACAAACACGTACACACACACACTCACACACACATATACGACGGGCTTCTTTCAGTATCCATCTACCAAATCCATTCACAAGACTTTGATTGGCCCGATTTCATAGTAGAAGACATTTGCTCAAGGTATCACATAGTGGGTCTGAATCCGGGACCATGTGGCTGGGATGCAAGCTTCTTACCACAAAGCCACGACTGCGCCTACATACACACATATTTTATACACACACACACACACACACACACACACACACATACATGCATACATACATACACATTTATGGTGAATTGAGGGCATTTTTTCCATTCAATATTGTTACGTATAAAATTTACATGTCTCTGATTATTTGACCATAAGTCTTGATTATGTAATTTGCAATATGTAACTAATGATCACTTTACGCTAATGAAACGTACCTAAAATGTTTAAGCTAGATATTTTATACACAATCTCTCTTTTTCTTTTCTTTTCTTTTTATTTTTCTTTTATTTATTTATTTATTTGTTTTGTTTTCTACATTTACTCTGCATAACATTCAAACTTGGATTTCATAACAAAGGATGGAATTACAATACACTAGTGGCTCTCAAAGTGAACGGTGGAAAGTTCCAAGGGGGCGTTGGAGAAAAGTGGAGCGTTTATGGACTATCATCTCTTCGGCCCCATGAAAGAGGGTTTGAGAGGCAAACATCATTCCAGTGACGAGGAAGTGAAAACTGTAGTGAAGAAGTGGCTCAAAGAACAGTCAACAGAATTTTACGAGGCAGGGATACATGCTCTCATTTGAAGTTGAAACATTGCTATTGAGAGAAACGGTGGCTATGTTGAGAAGTAGGGATGTGATCCGCAGAGGACCAGCTTCATTTTGATGTATGATACATGTTCCTGTGTTGGTAATTATACCTGTCCTAAACAAAATGGCATTAATTTTTGACTCACCATCGTATTTAGTCAGTGTGTTTTAGATATCCCAGGGCCCCAATGATTACAGGTATAAACGTGAACTTGTAATCTAGATAGAGTAACTGCAGATTTCTTACTAGTTCAGCATAGGTGTTCACTTTTTCACTGATCTTCAGCTTTATGTTAACATCCATTGGGCAGCTAATTTCCACAACTGTATACAGTTTCTCTTCTTATCCCAAATCATTATATCAGGTCTGTTGTGCTTACATTTTATTGAGGTTTTCATTGGTACATTCCATCAGTATTCCTTTTTATTATGAGTGGCTATGGATTCTACCATATCGTGGGTTCTTATGTATGTATGTATGTATGTATGTATGTATGTATGTATGTATGTATGTATGTATGTATGTATGTATGTGTGTGTATGCATGTATGTATACATATATATATATATATATATGTACATATATATGTATGTATATATAGTATATATATATGTATATATGTATATATGCATACACGAGTGTGTATGTGTGTATGTATATATATATATATATATATATATATATATATATATATATATATATATATATAT
>NC_068982.1:26873090-26875226 GCF_001194135.2 Octopus bimaculoides
TATATATATATATATATATATATATATACATAAATACATATATATATACATATGCCCATACATACATACGCATATATATATACACACAGAAACATACATACATTCAAGCACATATACATACATTCTACTTTTGAATTCAATATAATTAGTTGGACCACTTCAAAATGTTAGATTCATCCTACCCAAGTGTGCACTTAAATGTTTTATTCCCTATGTAAATGATTATTGTAGCACGAGAATGAACCTATACCGGATTCGCTAAGTTATACTCTCTAGTTTTGTAACATCTTTATTTGATTGTGGCTGAATGCTAGAGTCATATGTATTTGAGGGAATCAGTTTGCATAGTAGCTAGATGTATTTAATAGCTTTATTTGCAATTAAGATATTTACTCTGGCATTGTGTATTGTGCGAATACGTTGAAAATGAACGCATACCAAATTTAATAGGCTACCATCACGTTTTGGAACATCTTTCTGTTTGTTTCTAAGCTGAAATTAATTTAATAGTTGGTTTTTGCTTTCTATATCTTTTGTCGTTAGAAGTAATGAATTAATATTGAAACTGAAGAAGCTGATGATTCGTTCCACAAATGATAAATTGAACATTTTAGTCTTTGCGTTCTTGGTCATATGTTAGTTCAGGACTGAAAATGTTGTTCGATGTATGTACACAAGAATATTTAGTTGTCTTGTTGCCAATCTAATAACAATAGTTGTAAAGAGACTAAAAGAAACTGAGATAAAAAAAAAAATTATATTCAAATAGTTAACAGTCTTCCCTGTACAAATCTGTTAAATATATTTAATACCAATATACTACTTAAAAATGATATATTATTTAAGTAGCGTATATGTTTTTTGAAAACAAAATATTGAAATTTTAGTTTGATAAGACGATAATTCAGTGGGAGGAACGTAATTAATTCAATCGAGCCCAGTATAAATATTTTATCGCCGCTCGAATGTTGAAAAATAGCGATCGTCTCTGGCAAGATTTGAACTTAGATCGCTAACGGTTGTAACTATACTCTGTTGGGTAGTTAGCATAGCAATCTATTATTCCTGGTGCTCGACCGCACGTAGAAAGAATCGTAATAAGAACCTAAATGTATTAAAAAAATTGCTAGAAAAACTTTCATTTTCCGTAATATCCAAGAAACTTACATGATCTCTGTATTCGTACTGATAGGTTGTTCCAAATTCCAACACACTCTTTGGTGGACGCTTCTTCAAGAGCTTCATCTTAGGATATGACTTCATATTTATCAGCTGGTTGTGACCGCTTGCCAATAAAAGAAATTATATTTAATTACTGGTTGTAAAAAGAGATAAAAGTACGCTATGAATATTGAAGCGTTTCACTTACAGGTATCACCGGACATTTATGAACATATTTTTGAAAGTGCGGCGGCTGTTGAGATCTGAGACGTTAAAATGCCGGTAAAGTAACTGACGTTTGTTCGTATCCTACATCTACCTCATGTATTCAAATTGCCTTCACTGTTGTATATAGGTGTCGTACTGAAAATATATGCGTAGTTCCCTTACCTTTGAGGACTCGCATTCGTCTTATAACAACTACGAAGCAGTTTCAGCTTATTGATTGTTTCATAGATGAGCACTAAATATTTGAAGCAGGCATATAATGACCAGTGGTGGCTCGTGTATAGTAGGCACAGCGGAACTGCAGCACCCCTTATTTCCACTCGATATTATCGGTAACATTCAATATAATGCGTCCTTGTTTTCTTTAATTCTTTCTTTATACTTGTACATTATATAATCCTTAAGCTTAATGTCAGTAGCCATCTCCTAGTTTATGAAAAAATACAAAAAAATCCTTGTATAGAACTGGGCGCTTCACAGTTCCAGCGATGCGGTGTTTGGCTGTTGTGCGAGATAGGAAGCTGCATGCTAGGAAGAGAGAGCACTGTGGTTCACTCAGTACTGACCCTGGTGCACTGGTGAAAGATAGTGTCTCCTTTTGACTCCGCGTGTGTTGTGCTTAAAACGTGTTTATATTCTTGAATGTGATAAAGTGTAGAATTAGATTATTATCCTGCTTCCAGCTCCAGTGTTGCTACCAAGATTTGAAAAATAGAACAAATTTCCCTCCTTATTTTGTGATTTAGG
>NC_068982.1:26875473-26880549 GCF_001194135.2 Octopus bimaculoides
ACTGAAAATGATTCAAGTCTACGAATCAGTTTCATATCTGGAATGCCTAAAGGAGAAAGTATATTTTGGCATCGATTACACATGCGTCCAAGTTACACACAGGCACGGATGGACAAATAAGCCCACACATACACAAGAGTACATATATGCACACACACACACACACACACACATATATGCACACACACACACACACACACACACACACACACACACACACACATATATACATGTACAGGCGTGGATGTATGGTAGGAACTTTGCTTCCTGACCACATGGTTTCGGGTTCAGTCCTACTGCGTAGCACTCTGGGTAAACATCTTCTACTATAACTTCGCGCCGACCAATGCTTTTGTGAGTGGATTTGGAAGGCAGAAACTAAAAGAAGCTTGTCGTATAGACATAAATATATATACATACATGTATGTGTGTGTGTGTCTGTGTCTGTGTGTCTGTCTGTCTGTCTATACCCCACCATCGCTTGTCAACTTGACAACCGGTGTTACTGCGTTTACATTCTCGTAACGAAGCGGTTCGGCAAAAGATACCGATAGAATAAGTACCAAGCTTAAAAAATAAGTACTGGGGGTCGATTCGTTCGACTAAAATCTTTCAAAGCGGTGCCACAGTAGACGCAGTCTAATGGCTGAAAGTAATAGCAGAGCAAACAAAGCACATACATCGCATAAACTATAGAGACAAAACGATGTGAAAAAAGAAACAGGCGGAGTTGAATATTTGTTTCAAAATATGACTTCTGTCTACTAAATTACGGCATCATGTATGTCCTGATAACTTATAACAAGCTAATCTTGGGTGTTGGGTAAATGAAAAACTTATTCCGGTGTCAATTTCAAGGACTTTACTAGTGTCACCTCTTTTCCTGTGGTATCATTGTAAGTACTTCATGTATTATTTAAATATCGCTGGCTTCAATAAATCCTTAATAGATGTGTACATGAAAATTATACACGCAGGCTTGGTTGTATGCTTAATTTCACTTCGCAACCGTTTGGCTCGGAGTTCGAATTTACTGCGTACTCCCTATGGCATTCTATCATAGCCTCGAGGAAAACCTGTTATAAAAATACCAAAAGTGTTCTTCTTTCCGTAATCGTCATGGATATGTTGCTGTTATTTCTAACAGGTTGAATGTTCATGTAGAGTCCTCACTTTTGTGAGTTCTTTCGATACCTCCAATGCATATGCGACCATGTAAAAGCTCATTCGTTACCCCGAATAGCATAGGTCTATTTGATTGAGACGATTATTGTTCTTTTCAATAAAGGCAATTATGAGAGAAACAACTTCATTTTCTGACAATAGCATGATTCTTGATAGTGGAACGTTCCATATGAATTTATTGTATGAAGCAGTTTATGAACAACAGAGTCATTGGTAACAGATTTCCAACAGATCACTCATTCGTTTCCTTCCTTTACAAGGATTAGAGTGGCAAGTATTAAGAGAATTCGATCAATATACTCAGCTATATTGCAGTCAATTAATTTTAGGATCCTGACAATTATATTTCAGTGAATTCTTTAGCAAGTTAGGTTGACTATAATGTTCACTTGTTGTTTAAGATTTCACTAACAGCCTCAATCTCCATTTGAGGATTAAGTGTCCAGGCCATGTATGCAGGATATGAACTGCATCTCTCTAAGCTACTTATTCTGTAAATTATTGATTCCAACATCATCTTGGCTCTGAAAGTATGCAAAGATAAACACCGAGTGTATTTCAGGAATTACTCTAAAGATCCTATTGCTTACCTCTTAGTTGTAGCAATGGTAGTTATTGTTCTTGTCCCCTTTTTATCTTCTTCTCAAACCTGATCCCAAAAAGCCTATGATTACAGGCGTTCCGTGATCATCTTGTGTTTCTAATGTATCAAGGATTACATTATCAGGAATATATATTGACGAAAATATATATTGACGAGAAAATCGTGAACCGGTGCTTTCAAATGAAGTCTCGAGCGATGTTTGTTCTACACTGATTACTAATACACTCTTTCGTTGATCTTGTTACCAGAAATGTAAGAACTAATGCTTGCTCTGTTGCAAATCAGTAAAAAGTGGCGCTACTGTTTACTAATAGTTATACAGAATAAACTTGCTCTTTCCTTAAGACGAAAACGGCGTGATTTAAGAAATATTTAGTTGTCGTTTCTAGCGGGTCGAGCTACCATGTACAGTTTCCTTTATCGTTGTTGCTGTTATGTAGCCTTGGGTCAGTCTCCTTTAGCAAACCAACGATTAAAGGCATTAGAATCGTAGCCATCTCGTCGTTTATCTATTTATTTATTTTATCTATATATTTTTTTAGAAATGCGGCATTTTGAATGTTTTGTTCCTTTTTAAGACAGTGGGATAAGCTTTCAAAATTATTTGGCTGATATTTTTAGCAATGAAATAATTACGAAGCGGTTTCTTTTGTAGGAAAATATAATTTCTGTCCTCATTTTAGTTACAAAGAGAAATAGAAATTGTTTCCAATAAAGGCAGAAGACTTGAAATTTGTGGGGAGAGGTTAGTGAATTATACCCATCCAGTACTTGCTTCGTACTTTATTACGATGGCACAGAAGGAATGAAAGAAAAAGTTGTCATCGAATCTCTTGGACTTAGAAAGTAGGGCTTGAACAGCTACCGTGTGGCATTTTGCACGATGCTCTAGCGATTCTACAAGTCCATCACCCAAAGCAAAAATATTCTTGTCTACGCTAGGCACAAGGCCCGAAATTTGGGGGGAGGGGACCAGTCGATTAGATCGACCCCAATAAGCAACTGGTACTTAATTTATCGACCCCGAAAGGATGAAAGGCAAAGTCGACGTCATCGGGCTAAACAAAAATATTAATAAAAAAATATGACTGGGGCTGATGTTCGCTTTCCAACCACATTGTTCCGAATTCGATCCCACTTCTTAACAAATGGCACCAGTGTCTTCTATTGCATCCCCTTTTTCATTAATATCTTGTGTCTAGTTAACGGGAACCGTTCAGAAGTTCGTCGAACATGTGTGCGCACGCGTACGTGTGTTTGTGCATGCGCGCATGCGTGTGTGTGTGTTTATCTCTGCATTCTTGATCTGAAATGCGTTGTAGAGTATGTGAGCATTCCTCTACACTCAGAAGTTCCACAAATAGACACCGCTAAAATAAGTACCCGAGTGAAATAGGTATTGTAGTCGAGATGATCAAGTAAATCATTGAAGGCATTGCTACAGTATGACCATAGCTCAATGACCGAAACCAGTAAAATGATAATAAAAGAGAAATTTTAATAATAAATTTTTTTTTTTAATAAAAGAAATGCAATTACCTGATCTCACAGTGAAATATCTTAGTTATTTAATTTGATAGGTTTCCTTGTCCTATTTTTCATATATTTTTGTAAATGAACCTTTTCGGTTTCCTTGAGTTTTTTATTTTTATTTTTGATTAAGATAATTCAAGTAATTCCTACAACGAAAGAATTGATTGAGATAATAAAGTATTCAAATCGAATCGTGAGGTCATAAATATATACATGACGTCAAAGCTAACAAACATAGATTTCTTTTGACATCGTACAAAGCTGACGTGTGTAAGGCAGTGCAGTAAATTAACTGGATCTTAATATATTGATTTCTAGCATTGATACATTTGGGAGGTGGAGATGATGTAATCGATTAAATCAACTTGATTGGTACTTTATTTTATTGACTTGAGACGGATAACGAATACAGAAGAACTCAGCAGGATTTGAATTCAGACCATAAAGATCCAGAAGAAATATCGCAAAGCATTTTTTCAGAGACTAACAATTCTGCCAGTTCACCGCCTTAGCTAATCAAAGTTAAATCTATCTGTAATGATATATCATATGCAAAGTACAGTGAAATTTGAATTTATTAAATTCAATATTTTAATACAAGTACCACTGGCACTTATATGATTTGCAAAGGGAGGAAAATAAAAGCAGTCACCGGGAAAATTGCATGCAGAAACGTGACATACAAAACAAAATAGTATAAGTTATTCGACGATTCATGCGAATTTAATCTGTAGATTAGTAGTGCAGATGACTGAATTGACATGAAACAAGGCCACATATTTCTCAAGTGTGGGTTTATAGTCGACAAAATCAATTCTGCACATGACTAAGTGGGAAATGTAAAATTTCAACTTCAGCCAGGTTTGAACTCATAACATATAGCGTCATAGCCAAATATCCCAACGCATTTACCGATTTTGCCAATTAAACGAAATATCAATAATACTGAGTCGACAAGAAATCCAGCGAAGGATCTTCTGAATCAGAGTTTTTTAAGCTAGACGGTGGTGTCCCCCTCACCCCTGGGGCTGTTGTGAGCACGCCAAGAGGTAGCAAATGTCAAGAGGGCATTTGAAATTTTTCTTAAAGTATTTGAACTAAATACAATAGTAAAGTCTTAAGCACATTTTCAAATGAAATAAAAATGTTGGTATTAAAACATGACTAAGATATTGTTATAAGTGGGCAGCAACTTGACTGACGATGATGTGCCAAAGTTCAACATAATTTCATTCTGTTATTTTATAAGATTTCGTCTTCATAATTTTATTTTTGTTATATGTTTCAGTTATGCGGTTGTGGTCGGGACACTAGTTCATGCTAATATCCCATATACTATAAGAAAACGTGGTTAACAAATCAGTGTGCAAAATTATTTTTCTTAGAGAACATGAGGCGAGAACGTTTTTAAAATGCTATTCTGTGAACGGTAGCGTTAAATACCTGAAGACTCGAGTATTTCGATCTACTTGTCTTTCGATCTACTCGTCTTTCGATCTACTCGTAATACCAGATAAATCTCTTTCAAGTCATAGCGTTACCTTTTTAAATTGAAAATATAAGCAACATAGGCGCAGACGTGGTTGTGTGGTAAGAAGTTTGCTCCCTAACCACATGGTTCCGGGTTTAGTCCCACTGCGTGGCACCTTGGGCAAGTGTCTTATACTATAGCTTCGGGCCGACCAAAGCCTTGACAGTTGATCTAGTAGACGGAAACTGAAAGAAGTTCGTCGTATATATATATATACATATAT
>NC_068982.1:26880810-26883340 GCF_001194135.2 Octopus bimaculoides
ATATATATATATATATATATATATATACATACATACATATATATACATGTATTTGTGTATGTATGTATGCATGTATGCATGTATGTATGTATGTATGTACGTATGTATGTATGTATTTGTCCCCCATCACCGCTTGACAACCAGTGCTGGTGTGTTTACGTCCCTGTAACTTAGCGGTGTTCTGCAAAAGAGATCGATAGAATAAGTACAAGGTTTCAAAAATAAGCCCTGGGGATCGATTTGTTCGACTAAATTCCTTCAAGACAGAGATCCAACATGGCTGCAGTCAAATGACTGAAACAAATAAAAGAATAAAAATAAACGAACGTGAAAAACAAATAAATTCAAAGTGCAATAGGAACTCAAGTGCTTTCTCAAGTTTTTTTTCTCAAACTTTACCCTGTTATCTTATACTTTGATAGCATAGAGGTAACACTTAAAAATTCAGTGCTGTTAACCTTGTTTCCACAGCAGAGTGAGAGGTAGGAACATAATTAAAAAAACATCACCTAAAGGTAAGGTCATGTTTTTGCTAATTTGATATTTTGTTGTTGATGTTGATGACAGTCATCATGATGTCGGTGATGTAGAAGAAAAAGGGGACGAGAGAGAGGATCATGTGTTCATCGCTCTGTATATAGGTTAAATACATAGTTTAAACTTTAAAGGGTGGACATCATCAACTGATGTTTCATTAAAGAACGGCAGACATTATCAATTGATGTTCCAGTAGAGAACAGTGGACATCATCAATTGTTGTTTTAAAAATTTACATGGATATGATCATCCTCAGTTGATGCCTGGGTGTCGACTTCATCAAATGCACTTAAGCGTATCAAGTGGCAAATGGAATATTTATACAGCGGTACGGAAGATTTTTTCTGATTTTCTTTCATCATCAGATGAAGTAGATGATGACGACGCTCTGGATAGCACAGAAGGAAGTGATATCTCAACTAGCTCCAGGCGGAAAAACTGTACCGATCTTTCACCATTTGTACATTCGTTTGACATCTACAATGCGGGAATCTCAAATGAAATTTTGCTCAAATGAATTTGTTGCCCTTGTGTCTTAATTTTTTATAACCTAACAGAGTTAAAATATTATTTTCATAGTTTGTTTTTGAAGTGAAAATAAGTATAAAAATTACTCTTACAAAAAATTCTTTTTTCTTTTTTTCTGATCCCCCCAAACATTAGTACAAACATTCATGTAGCCTTTCGTGCTTTTTAAGGGTTAATACACCAGCACAATTATTAAAATATTTCATATCAATTATCACAAACTCTTTGCAAAACATACATGCACATACACTAAGATAAACATCCCACATACAAACAAACAAATACATGTATGTATCTATATAATAGAGTTAACTGGGACTGCAAGTTATCCCTAAGCGTTTTATTTAATAAACTGCCCAGAAATTGAAAGCGTGTATATACAATAATCATGTCAGTTCTGTACGACTGCGTAAGCAGGTGTGAGTAAATGTGAATACGTAAGCACCTCAAAGGATCAACACCAGGCATCCATATTACGTAACATACAAAGGCGGGGACCTGGCAGAATCGTTAGCAGACCAGGAAAAATGCTTAACGGCATTTCGCCTATCTTTACATTCTGAGTTCAAATGCCACCGAGGTCAACTTTGCCTTTCGTCCTTTAGAAGTCGATAAAATACGAAGCAGTAGAGTACTGAAATCGATGAAATCGATTAGCACCCTCCCTTAAAATTTCAGGCCTTGTGCCTATAGTAGAAATGATATTACCTAACATACAAACATTTGCAGACACATTTGGACTCATATACACACATACAAACACAAATACGCAAATCATAAACAGAGCTACACATATGCAGACAAACAGATAGATACATACATACATACATACATACATACATACATACATACATACATACATAGTTTACTTAATATTGAAACTACTGTTGAAAACTTTGTCAATAAAATTATCAACACCACCCTCTGTACTTACGGAGTCTATAATACATATACAAGTTTATACATACATATATATAAACAGACACACGCAAACATAAATATATGTGTTGTATGTATCTGTATATATATATATACAAATCAAGAAAACCATATTAAGCACTAAAAATATATAATCCTAATCAGACTCACTTCAACTTCTAAAAAACACAAACTGCCGCATTCTTATCGTAATAGGTTCTCAAACAGGACTCACTTAATACTGTTGCCGTTTGCCACTAATCCTTTTGTGTACAGAAGTTCACTAATAGTAGAGGTTTTCATTGAATAGCGATTTTTACTTTAATTAAGAGCCGAAAATATTGTACGACTTAATAAAAGCAGATTAATCGTTAAACTAGATAATTGGGGATAATGGAATCTTATCTTGTGCTTGTTATGAGAAATGTTATAAAACTTTTCTAGAGTTTTTTCTAGTATCGGTGATACAAGAAATTTACCAGCATTTCTCTCTCTCTCTCTCTCTCTCTCTCTCTCTCTCTCTCTCTCTCTCTCTCTCTCTCTCTCT
>NC_068982.1:26883778-26886278 GCF_001194135.2 Octopus bimaculoides
TGTGTGTGTGTGTGTGTGTGTGTGTGTGTGTGTGTGTGTGTGTGTGTGTGTGTGTGTGTGTGTGTGTGTGTGTCTAAAGATACTGGAAATAATGCATATTCAATATATGCTTAACGCTACACGAACAAATATTCTACTGAAAATAATGCAAAAATTGACGTAACTTTTATTTACAAACATTGGTGGTTGAAATTGTACACGTTGGTAGAGTAAGTCTTCTTCTACAATCCCTCTCGTTCTTGTTCTTCAACATTGCAAACAAATAATGGTCTCCGAAATAACGGAGGAAGGGTATACTCACAGGTGGTTTATGGTGATGACACTATTGACATGAGTAATGTATGTATATAGAGAAAGAACTTTAAAGAGCAGGAAATCAGCATCGACGACAAACCACACAGTGGGAGACCTTCAACTGCCACTGCTGACACAAATAGTCAGCGATTGGACAAGTTGTTACGCGCAGCCAGATGAATTACGATCCCTGAGCTTATGCACAACTAAATTGCGGACACAGTGCATTACAGAAGACTTTGGGTATCAAAAAGTGGGTACAAAGTGGTTACCTCGGTAGATAACACCCAATTTAAGGAGAGAACTGTGGAGGTCTACTCTATCTGCCGGAAGCGTTTGAAAGCAATGAAGAAAATTTTCCCGACAGGATATGAAATGTGGTCATAACTTTATGGCCCAGAAACGAAGATTCACTGCATGCATTAGTGTCACATCTCTTCTCCAAGACTTAAGAACAAAAGCTAACAATCGGCAGAGAAATCATTGTGACTTTTTTTTTTAATTCTCTTTGATTCTCTCTTGAATATATAGATTCGCCGTGAACAGTGTACCGCACATTCAGGAAGTCAAAAATCTTATGGAAGCCAACTTGGTGGAAAAGACCCAACAAGAAACTGAAAATTATGCACGAACATCTTTGCCAAAAAACGAGACAAATGGTAAATTGGACTGGTAAGGGAACCACTTACCCCGGACAGCTCAAATCTAACATCTTGGATCCAATGAAAGACAGTCCACGGGGACCAAGATTGGGTGATATGCAGAAAGTGAAGAAAAGTTGTGAAGAAAAGGATAAAACAGTGCACACCTTAAATTTTTCTAAAAGGATTCACGTGTTGGGTTCAACGAGGGCACCAATGCATCTTTTGCGATGGAGACTATTTTGAGTAGTACACTTATATAAAGAATGAGTTATTCTAACCATCATGTGGAAGTTGAACAACTTATGTTAGATAACAAGAAACGTTGTGGCCACTCTTGCCTTACAGATATACAATCTCTCTTATCCGGAGCCCTGGGGACTGGAATTTTTAGGATTTTGGAGATGGTAGGACACTACATTCATAATATGTATCCTTGACATTATAATTCATGATCCCAATGAATATCCTAGATTGACTTCCCCTCCAACCTATTTTGAAAACAAATTCTATTTGTGTATGTCTTAATCCTAAGCTGAACTTAAATTTTGGGCCCTTGGGAATAAGATTACAGAGTATTGACAGGTCTAATCTAGTTGGACATGTGGACGTTTTTATCAGCTTACGTAGTTATCACTGATAATATCACTAATAGCAAAGGTTAATGTAAAAATACACATTAAACAAGACACCTACATCTCGCAACATATCTCAAATGTACGTAAACACAGTCTTATGAAAGTATTACACCGAATTATTCATATTTACAATGAGTGGAATAACTAAAGATTTTAAATATAGATACGTGATTTTGTGTGCAAACGACATCCACTCACGAAATTGTGTGCGCGCATTATATTTAGCTCTGTCTCTAGGTATCGAGCACTTACATTGTATTAACAATCATATGCCAATAAATTATAGCATTGTATATAATCTTCCCTTTTCAACAAAGTAGAGTATTCTATAATGTTAATTCATTTAACTTATTCTTCTAGAGATGTTTCAATATTCATATTTTAAACTTTTTTTGTCCGCTCTATTTGTTCAGATGCGTTTCTGTTTTTTACAAAAACATATAACATTAGGTTAAATATAGAGTACTATACGATTTTTCTCATCCTCCACTGACGCTTGTTTATGTCACATGTGAAACCTCTCATATAAGTTATGTATTTCAATATTTGCACTTATTATATAAATTAAGTTGCTTCTAGTACATTTAACTGATCAACTTTATAGCAACAGAAATACATCTAACAGTAAAAATCTGCATCTGACCTTGGAACTAAAATCAAGTTATGCCCACCCCACGTACACACGTATATGTGTGTTGGTGTATGCATGTGTGCTTAATGTCTATGAGTATATGTGTGCCTGTGTGTAAGAGTATGTTATATCTGTGTGTATATGTATATGTGTGTGAGTCTGTGAATACATGTCTAACTTAGAAGAGAAGTATAAAGCACAATAGCCTTAGCTACAAAATAAACGTCATATCAGCATGCCATATTTGGTGCGTATGATATATTTGTTTATGCCAGGAAGAACCGGCGTTGGACTTC
>NC_068982.1:26888778-26890841 GCF_001194135.2 Octopus bimaculoides
AACACGAAACGCTTGGTCGTTGAGTTACTATAGTGCCTCTGCTAATAATAAGTCTGTAGCATGCTTCTTCGTTTATTTTTACATACTTTATGCCTGTGTACAAGTGTGTTTATGAGTGGTTATACGTATTTCTGTGTGCCGCTGCACATGCACACGCTCACACACGTGTTTGTGTGTATGCGTCTCTGTGGAAGGGGTGGAGTTGCGGATATGACCGAATGGCAAAGAGGTTCTCTTTACTCCAAGACAACGTGGCGTCCTTTGCACTTTTCTTTTTCTTCGTCGTTGCCTCGAGTCGCTCAAGCAAGCAGGAAGCTAACAAGGTAGACGGAAACTTTGTAGATACCCATCGAATGGATTCTATCTGTACTTCAAATGTCATACCCTTGCTATACTTTATCATACTGTTTCTACCTGATCATTATAGTATGCAACACACGTATCTGTGGAATTTACAACCAATTCGCACATTGTTTCCATTATTTCCATGTCGTTCAGTTTGTCAAAGAACTGGGCGTTTATGTATCGTTCCTGACAGAAGTGTCTATCATGTATCTGCGCCTGTATATGTGTGAATGCCTATGCGTGTGTGTGTATTTATATATATATATATAATACAAATAATATATGAGTATATACATATATACGTACATGTATGTACATACTTAGGATCTGTTTTAAAACGGGGGCACCAGTTTTCATTTATGTCTTATGTAGTGTTTTTGGTACCGAAAGACTTTCAGACTTCGTATACTTATCTATTTTGTGTTATAGAATAGAAAAAAAAATTTGTAATCGAATTTATTTCATGTAAAAAATTGTCTTATTTCGATAATTTCTACTAATCACTGACGTCTGTTCAGTTGAAAACAGTTAGCGCTGTAACTGTGTATATCGTATTAATCCCCTAACCCTAACCCTAACTAGACTGTTAACCGTAACCGTAACCCTAACCCTAACCCTAAAACTAACCCTAACTCTAGAATCCGAACTCTAAAATTGCTACACACACAGATACGCACAGCGTAATTTATTATATAAACAATATATGCGTATAAATTACGATTAAACCGGATGAAATATGTCACAGGGAATAACATTTTTATGACCGCCCAGCAGTAACTCTATTCAGCTGAATAGACGTCAGTGTTTGGTTGAAATTACAGAAATACGACAACTTTAATATGGAATAACTTGTGATGTACATTTTTTTGTTAAGAAGACTAAGAGTAAAAGATGTTTTATATGACACATTCTACCAGTGTCCCTTCGTTAGTGTTTCGTTAAGAAAATACTGGTGCCCCCGTTTTAAAATAGATCCCATACTTACATCTACCTGTATATATAGATGCATATCTGGGTACAGGACGTTGCAAACAAAACGTAGACAAAATGATAAACATAGTACAGAAAACACACAGGCCACATAGAGAACATTTCCTTCATCAGCTGCCACCATTCTAACACTGGCGTTTAGACTGCGGCCATGCTGGGACAACGCCTTCAAGCGTTTTAGCCGAAAGAAATGACTCAAGTGCTTCTTCTATTTCTTTTTAATCCCTATACTTATTCCATCGGTCTCGTTTGCCGAACTTTAACTTATAGAACGTAAACACACAACTTCAGTTGTCAACCGATAATGTGGAACAAGCACAAAATCTCTCTCACATACTCACATATATATATATATACATATACATATATGTGTTCGTGTGTATGTGTGAATGTATGTGTGTGTGCTACGAAACCGGTATGCTTTTGAATCGCTTTAACAACTCACAATAATGACTTTTATTACCTTTATTCCTACCTCAGTTCATCTAATTGTATATATATCTATCGTTACTTTTCATAAAAAGCCTTTACTTTTTTTTGATTTCCAATGTGCATTTTCGCTTATTTTTCTGCTTACTTTCCCCTTACATTTCCACGTGTAGTTTCTATTTTGTTTTTGTAATATATTTCTATTATATATATATATATATATATATATACCGGAGTAAGCACATTAATGCGAAACAAGGTGGGAAAAAGAGTACTCAAATACCAGAGGTAGAGTAATA
>NC_068982.1:26890922-26892109 GCF_001194135.2 Octopus bimaculoides
GTGTGTGTGTGTGTGTGTGTGTGTGTGTGTGTGTGTGTGTGTGTGTGTGTGTGTGCATGTGCGGCAAGTATATTTTGGATAAATAAACAATACTTTCAAATTTTGGCACAGGGTCAGCAATTTTCAAGGAGGAGGAGAAAGTGCATTATTGCATTGACCTCAGTACTTGACGGATACTTACTTTATCCACCTCGAAAGGCTGAACGATAACATCGACCGTGACAGGATTTGAACTCGGAACGTAAAAAACTGAGGAAATAACGCCAAGCGTCTTATCCGGAGTGTTAACGAGCCCTGCCAGCTCACCACCTTATGGATAACTAAGTGGTGGCGGGGGATGAAATAGGGAACGTTTGTGAATGAGAAACAAGGGGGGAAGTGAGAGAAGGAGATGTGTGATTTGAGAGGAACGTAAGAGAGCTAGTGAGACAGAGAGAGACCGAGAGAGAGAGGTTTCTACGAAGTGGTATATGTGATGCCAGGCGAAGCTGACAAGTGAAAAATTCATTTCTATTCACTATGTATATATAATATATGTGTGTGTGTTTATATATATATATATATATATATATATACGTATTGCGATGCCCCCTGTACAACATCAGCAGGTAGGAAATAGTTTATCTATTTATTCATTTAGCTGGTTAAGTTTATTTACTTATTCATTGACTTACACGTGTATAAGGGATGACCACTATTTATTTACTTATTTATACTCGTATTTATTTATTTATTTATTTATTTATTTATTTGTCTTTCTTTTATTGAAAATTAAGAAACCGAAAATATTTTGCGCCGTTCTTGTGTTTTACAGAAAATAAAGCAAGATTTGATGCTTGTTTAGTTTTTGTTTTCCTCTTTTCATTCTTTTATTTCTTTATTCATTCATTTATTTATTTATTTATTTATTTATTTATTTATTAGATGTCTCACAAAGAATATTGGTAAACATAATAATTAGTAGGAAAAAATAAATTCTTTCTAAGTATTTATTTGCTTCACTGGTTTGTTTTTCTGTTCTCCTTTCGTAGCAGTCACCCACAAACAAACCACAAATAAATAAATAAACGTGAAAAGCAAAAGCGAAGAAACTAGACATTCTAACAAATTAAGAAACCAACAAAATGAATTGAAATATTTGGTTTATATATATTTAGGGCGGCTGCACTTTTTTATTTTTATTTTTA
>NC_068982.1:26894663-26895133 GCF_001194135.2 Octopus bimaculoides
TGTGTGTGTGTGTGTGTGTGTGTGTGTGTGTGTGTGTGTGTGTGTGTGTGTGTAATGTTAATCTTGTCACTACACTTGACAACTGGTATTGGTGTGTTATCCTCCCCATAACAGCATAAAGAGACCGGCAGAATAAGTACTAGAGTTTAAAAAGTCCTGGAGGCGATTTATTCGACTAAAACACCCTTCAAGGCAGCGCCCTAGCATGACCGCAGCCAAATGACTGAAAAGCAGTAAAAGATAAACATATAAGTGTGAAAACATTCATAAATTGCGGAATTTATACGAGTCACACTTGTATTACATAATTGCATTATCACACATTGGTAAATTTATCATGATAACTCATGCAACTTACATCCGTCCGCTGTTACTTCAATCATAAAAATGTTTTATCAATCACAAAAATGTTCCAGCCAGGAAACTTTCAACACCTGTGTGTGTGTGTGTGTGTGTGTGTGTGTGTGTGT
>NC_068982.1:26895186-26895900 GCF_001194135.2 Octopus bimaculoides
GTGTGTGTGTGTGTGTGTGTGTGGATTGGTCGCGAAAGCAAAGGCATCACCTATGACCATTTTCAAAGCCTCCGAGATTGGTGACAGTGCGTGAGGGAGTTGTACGAAGGCCAGAAACACGGCTCGAATGCTTGCAACAGAATGAACTCCGCTAAAGACACCCAAATGGCAGGTGGTAGTGTTAAACCGAGTGACGAGTTAGACCTGTCTATTCTACGACAACTTAGTCATAATTTTCTATTATAATCTCATTCGCAGCTAAGAGACTTTGGGGGAAATATTAAAGCAATGCAGTGAAAACTAAACTGGCGCTTTATTGTATTGGTAGGATTTGAACTCAGAATTAAAAGGCTTCGTAACTAAATGGGTTTAGTCGATTATATCGACCTCAGTAGAAAGTCGACCTCAGTAGAAAGTCGACCTCAGCAGAATTTGAACTCTGAACGTAAAACCAGAAGAAATACTGCGAAGCATTCTGTCAGACGTAGTAACGATTTTCCCAGTCCGCTGCCTTCGCCTTTCTTTTACAAGCACGAGGTCAGGAGTGGCTGTGTAGTAAGTAGCTTGCTTACCAACCACATGGTTCCGGGTTCAGTGCCACTGCGTAGCACCTTGGGCAAGTGTCTTCTACTATAGCCTCGGACCGACCAAAGCCTTGTGAGTAGATTTGGTAGACGGAAACTGAAAGAAGCTCGTCGTATATATGTATATATG
>NC_068982.1:26900983-26903280 GCF_001194135.2 Octopus bimaculoides
ATATATATATATATATATATATATATATATATACATACGTATGTATGTATGTATCCAAGACAGATATTGGGTGGTGTACTCATTATAGTTTGGGCTTTTTGCTTATTCAAACTAATTTACTCTAACGTCCAGTTGAGAATATTATTATTAGTATAGCTAAGGCGGCGAGCTGACAGAATCGTTAGTACGCCAGGCGAAATGCTTGGCAGTACTACGTCCGTCTTAACGTTCTCAGTTGAAATTCCGGCGAGGTCGACTTTGCCTTTCATTATTTCGATGTCGATAAACATAAGAACAAGTTGAGCACTGAGGTCGACATAATCGACTTACCCCTCCCTCGAAATTATTGGCTTTGTATCAAACTATGAAACTATTGCTATTATTATAAATAATTAGTGGGACTGCTAACGTTAATGCCTATTATTGTTAATAGCATTTGCCTTTCTTCCAAGTATTAATCCAATGCATCTATAATAGTCCTTCCTAACAGTTTTCTCTCATTTATGCCTTTTGAACTTTGTTTAATTCCTCCACATCGTCATCATCATCAACATCATTATAATCATCATCACGACTACCATCACCACCTTCGATGCTCCCACACTCCACCACCACTGCCACCAAGCCCTACTGCCGCCACCAACCTCACCACCCCCACTCTCCTACTACTGTTGTTGTTGGTATAATCGTTGTCATTAAACAATTACTTCATAAGGCGGCGAGCTGGCAGAAACGTTAGCGCGCTGGACGAAATGTTTAGCGGCATTTCGTTTGCCGTTACGTTCTGAGTTCAAATTCCGCCGAGGTTAACTTTGTCTTTCATCCTTTCGGTGTTGATAAATTAAGTACCAGTTGCTTACTGGGTCGATTTAATCGATTGGCCCCCAAAATTTCGGGCCTTGTTCCTAGAGTAGAATAGATTATTCTATTATTCATGGTATTGATGTCATCGCAGTTTTATTGTACTTTCTAAGAAACCCAAACTCGTAATCTAGAATGAGAAGTACTTTGTACTTTCCATATAAAAGTTTGTTTTTTCTGCACATAACTAAGGTGGCGAGCCGGCAGAACGTTAGCACGTCGGAAAAATGATGCCAAGCGGCATTTCGTCCGTCTTTACGTTCTGAGTAACAGTTAAACGCTGGGAATCGTTGTAATTGACTTACCCGCTTCCCTGAAATGACTGGCCTTGTAGGAAAATTTGAAACCAATATCTTTTCTAACTTTATACTAAGGATTTGCCGGATAATTCTTGATGAACTTAGTAAGCATGTTTTCTGCACTGCCCCAAACATAATCGGGACGATCGTGACCGTTAACCACTTTGTTCCAGCATTTGAGGATTTCATTCTTCAAGTTGGTATAATACTTCACTTGCCCCTTTTTTCATTCTGATTCTGATATCAATTAAGCATTTCACTCATCGATATTATAAGTCCCCAGCTTTCGTGTTACTTCTACCCTTCAAAAAAGTTTTGACCATAGTTTTATCAGAACACCAGCAGTTCATTTTCGTAGGCATCGTATCCCTGATAACGATCTTGCTATTGGTAACTCTTCCTGGTAACGCAGAGAATTTCCAGTAGAGTTGCAAGAGTTCCAAACCAGGAAACTTCACCAGAGAGTTTCTCATTGGCCACCATCGGCATCTAACTGATGCTAAAGGCCGACTGGAACATCCAAGTGAACCGGTAATCAATGTTTTTGACCACACACATTGTTTTAGAGTTTCAATAACAATTTTGAACCCTTTCTTTTCTATTTGGTATTTTGTTTCAAGATATACGCTTACACCTTTTTTAGACTTTGGACTATTGTTCTATGCGATTCAGATTTTTACGCTTTTGATTATCCGCTTCCACCATACCTCCTTCTGACTCCTGCTTTTCTCTCTTTCTTTCCAACCAGTTCACCTGCTAAAATTGAAGCGGTTCTAATCAAGTCCCTTGCTTCCAATAGATCTGTAGTGAAACTACCTCCCGCCATTAGATACAAACTACTATCGCCATTACATACAATCTTCTCATTTAAATATAAATAAATGCGAGCGTAGTAGAGAACCCATTCCTTGTCCATCACGTGACTGGTCATTATTCGAATCGGCAACTTCTTCGAACCGTTCCCGCCAGAACGCAAACTGACCAATCACGGCCCCTAATAAGGTCACGTGATAGAGTAAAATTCTGAAGCCTTCGGGAGCCCATAGTTTGTTATAAATAGCTTTAACTCGGCAGCCAAATTGGTCTCGGTCCAGTTTCTCTTTGAGAACTGTTCCGTGTACCACACGACAGCAGCAG
>NC_068982.1:26903875-26905792 GCF_001194135.2 Octopus bimaculoides
TTTCTTTGTATGACGGCCTGTCTTTGATTATGTTCTTATATGTCGCATTCACACTCACACACAGACATACATCTTTAACGCTACAATAAATATCTCTGTTATTCATCTAATACGGTTGTGGTCTTTCATTACTGGTCATCTATGTTATCGTCGCATAACATATTATGTATATCATCCATTGATATATATATTTGTATGTTCGACCGTGTGACTCGTGTAAATAAAAGGAGTCCTCTGTTTTTCCATTCGTCACCATTTCTCCTTTTATGAGTTCGCACGGTCGTCCCTTACAGATCTTTTGTTGGGATGTACTTCAGAATCCCATCAACCTTTTGGGTCACGCGTTTCAAATTGTCACAGTTGAGGCATCTCAAATTCACCGGCTTGGTCTCTTGTAACCATTATATCTTCGAGTCTTATCATGAGGTTTCTTTGTTCTTTAGTCATATTCTCTCGTAATACAGGGCTTCTTCGCATTATACTGATCGATCGGCCTCCCCCGTATTACAACTTCATCTTGCCTACACATTCGCTGATCTTCACATACATTATCCTCCCCGAGGTTATCACTGATTGTCTGAATCTGGACTTCATCAAGAAAGCCTCTATTCCGAATCATTCTTATCTGGTTCATGAGCCAATTTTCAGTAATATGTAACATACTTAGCTAGTTTCAAAGTTCTAAAGATCTTTTTCTGACAACTTTACATTTGCTATTATTCTTGTCTAGCAAACCACTTGCGTTTGGCCGGTAAAAGGACTACGACTGGGTGGAGTCTCGTCTTCCACTCCATTGCCCTCTGAGGGGCCCCTGTCGGACGCTGGATATCTGGTGTCTTGGACATCTAAGAGTGTCTTCCCGTACATGCAGTTATTTGGGTTTGTATTAGTTGTCATCATTGCAACGAATTCATTATTCTTATTTTTAATATTCCTTCATAACAAAGTGTAGGTAAAAATGCACCGGAGTTTTTAGTCGTCAGTCAAGTCACAACAAGTCAAGTTTTTAGTCGTCAGTCAAGTATTATCGGCAGATAATACTTTCCTTAAGATGTGCACTGTGCTCAGTAAGGCTGCTTTTTGCAAGACATCAATCTTCCATGGGATTTCCAGTTACCTTAAGAAGTCTTGAAGTTTCAATGGGATTAACTCCAACGCTCTGATCACCACTGGTATCACTTTTACATGACCCTCTCGCATTCCATACAGTCTTCCCATTTCCACTTTCAATTTGGAGTACTTGGTGATTTTTCAACCCCTTCACTCACAACATTCATGTCATTTGGTATGGCTACATCAATAATCTGACAGTATTTGTCTCTTTTATTCAATACTAGCAGTATAGCCCGGCGCTGCTCGGGATTAAGCTAGGATTATTAAGTGATCAAGTGCTTTATTTCAAACCAAAATAAATAACATGGACATCAGATTTGAGCGAAATCCGTTGAAATTGGTTTGGCTGAAAATGGTTTGCTGGCAATTTAATTGGGAAATCCCATAAGGAATCAGTTTATTGGTTATTTCCACTCATTGACTGTTTTTTTGTTAAAGTTGCATTAGAGATCTGCATAGGAAAAAGTTGATCTGAAGGTTTGCATTGGGGATGTGAATTGGAGTAACTTAGGAAAACTTACCAACAGCCTTAACCAAAAAATAAGGGGCCTGTCCCTTCTAGGTTAACTCTAACCCTAACCCTAAACCCTAACCCTAACCCTGACCCTAAAACCGTAACCCTAACGCCAACCCTAATCGTAATCCTAACACTAACCTTAACCCTAATCCTAATCCTAACCGTAAAACTCTAACCCTAACCCTAAAACCCTAACCGTAACACCCTAGTGGAAATCGTGCGGTTGTTAATCTGAAACATTACAAAACCCTTTTTGTGGTCCGAAAAACGACTGACAAATTGTTACA
>NC_068982.1:26906319-26909718 GCF_001194135.2 Octopus bimaculoides
GTACGCACAGATTTGACTTCACCATGTCAACAAACTTCAAACTTCGTAAAAGTTTATCGATTTTTACAGCTATACGCGGGTGCCTCTGAGAGAAAAAAATGGCCAAAATGCACATAAGGTCATTCCGAATCTCCTCCTAAAATTGGAGCGACATGCGTGCTAATTTGTGGACGTGCATAAACCACATTCACGTACACACACACACAAACATCGTCTGTTTTATAGATATAGATTACAATATCCGGCCGATGGTGTTCGATTACACGATCCGTCTGAAAATCATAGTCCCAGAGTATCGTTACTTTTCCATCCTCTGGCATAACTTTACTTGGTACATGCTCATACCAGTTCTCTGTTACTTCATATTGGTATTTACGGCATAAAACCCAATGAAGATATACACACACTACGTGGCGGCGTTTGTATTCTTTTTGTTCAAGGCTCTCACATCCACTTACCAAGTGGGTCACATTTCCCACACTCTTTCCACAAAGGCTGCATTTATGGGTGTCAGAAGTTTTATAGATGTTATACTTCACTGAATTGGTAGCGAGAGCCTGGTCTTGTGCATCAATGATCAGGCTTTCGAGGGTACGCTTCAAATCACCTCACTCAAACCATGCCCACGGTGCTGTATTATCCTTAACGTTTTGTGTATTCTTTTCAAACTTTCAAACTCATTTCAAGAAGGTCTTCTTTTCTCTTCTCCTCGGATCTTTGGTTAAATTCTTCCTTGCCCATCATTTCATTTGCACTTATACCCATATCTTTCGCTGCATATTGCAGCAGGTCTTCATCACTATTATTCAAATACTCGGCAAGCGTTCTCCTTTCACTCCTTATACAATGGTCTATTCTAATTAGTCTTCTGCCACCATCCTTTCTTTTCATATACAATCTGTTTACGCTTGCTTCAGGGTGTAGCGCCCCATACAGCGTCATCAACTTTCTAGTCCTTCTATCCAGTGTTGATATTTCCTGCTTAGTCCATTTGAGGATGGACTCATTATATCTGACCACTGCAACTGCCCAGATATTCATTGCGGTAATCAAACTTTTGGCATTCAGGTTGGATTTCAACACCATCTTCACCCTTTTTTTGATACGCCTCGCTGACTTTGACTTTCATTTCTCTGTGTAAAATGTCATCCAGCTCCAAAATTCCTAAATATCTATACCTACTACTGCTGGGTTCACCCATGGTCTCTCCTGATGGTAACCGCAATGCTCTGCAGGCTGCTTTCTTCCCTCTTTTCATATTAAGTACTGAGCATTTGGTGATTCTAAATTCCATACAGATGTTCCTAACACACTTCTGGGCTATTTTGGTAGAGGAATCTATCTGTTTTCAGATTTCCCCAAACAATTTCAGGTCATCCATAAACAGAAGATGATGCAATGAGGGCCTGTCTGTCCACATCGGTAACCCGTCTTAACTTTCCTGGGTGTCATTGTTATGGGTATTAGTGCAATTACAAAGAGTAACGGAGAAAACGAGTCACCTTGGAAGATTCCCCTTTTAATGTTAACTTCTCCAAGGAATACATTACTTGAGTACAATTTGGTCTTCCACTCTTTCATACTATTCTTCAGAATATTTATGATATTGTCAGCAACACCAAATATTTGCAAGCATTCAACGATCCAAGAATGAGGCATCATATCAAATGCCTTCTTAAAGTCAATCCAAGCCATGGACATGTTTGTATGATGTTTTTTACAATGCCTCAAAACTGTTTTATCGATGACCAGGTGATCCTTGATACCCTGAGAACTCTTCCTGCGTCCTTTTTATTCCCTTGGTAGTATTTATTTCTTTTCCAGGAAAGTATATGTCTTTGCCGCACATATTCCAATGAGTATCTTCCAGATTATGTTTAGACATGCTATGAGACGGTAGTTTTCCACAATATTCCCCTTTCTTCTATCTTCCGTTATAAGTACACGCGAGGATTGTACCCTTCTGGACACACTCATTCAATTGGGCTGTTAGTCTTCCATGCACTGCGTGGCATCTCTTCAGCCAAAAACCATGAATCCTATCTGGTCGGGTGGGGGGGGGGCTTTCCAGTTAGGCACTTTACCCACTTGTTCTTTCGCACCCACCGTGCTTATGACAATATTCCTTTGTTTCTTTCCTCCTTGTAATTCTGTCTTGATAGTTCCTATCTATATTACATCCCTTTTATGCTCCAATTTGTTTTCCCCCCATAATACGCGATGCATGAAAAACTGGTTCTCAGGGCGGTGGATTTGCAGAATCGATAAAACACTGGAAAAATTGCCTTGCAGTATTTCTTCTGGCTCTTTAAATTCTAAGTTTAAATCCCGCCGACACCAACTTTGCCTTTTATTCTTTCAAGAACTAGAGCCGATAATCAAGAACTGGAGTCGGTAGTATCAACTAACTCCCCCCCCTCTCCTCATACTTTCTGCCCTAGTGCCTAAATCAGAAACAATTATTTCTAAGATCCTAAATCATCATTTTTTTTCTTCTGCTTTTTGTAAATATCGATTTGTTTAGTATAACACTATTTGGACAGGATTCAAAACTAACTTCCTAGAGACGACTATAACATACTAAACCCATTCAAGGGATTTATTGATTTTTAACATAGACGCACAGTTCAAATTTGGAGGAAATAAAGAGCTGTCATTTATATATTGAAACCAGCATTTATCTAATACTCACTTTGTCAACCTAGAATCATCAAATGCGCAATAAATTTCCGTCGCATTCGGACAGGCAACGCAAAGAGATGTAAGTAAATGCTCTGAAAGACATTTCGATCGACATATAGTGTTAGACGCCGACATCTAAATGTAATCAACTTTAGTGGTCTGCAGTTGCTGACAAGCTCACATTTGACATATAAAGCATAAACTCTTTGATTATTATTTATCTCCTACTGTCCCTTCTGTAGAGCCTCACCCTCCAAACTCAGTACTAAACATTGTTCCAATTCTTTTGTACTCTCGGAAATATTCTCCACATCCTCCACATATTTTTTTATTAACCTACGGATGTACAAGGTGAATATCAACTAGATCAATTGAATTAGTCTAGGATGACCTAAAACGGTCATACTCACTCCCTTCTCCCTTTATCAATCTATTTATCTCTCCCCCCACCTCTGTCTCTCTCTCTCTCTCTCTCTCTCTATATATATATATATATATATATATATATATGGTGGTTGTCTACTCCTTAAACAGAGTTTGACCACCTCCTGCACCTACACCTTAGCCCTTTCATGGCGTCTGATGTGGCTTTTTAAACCAGACAGTGTTTTGAAAAAACACCCACACAGATTGCACCTCTGATTTGCACTACCAATATCTGCAAGTAAGTTCTGCTCATTGTGGATCCTAACATGTCTTTTAAGACCCCCATTGGAT
>NC_068982.1:26910451-26925509 GCF_001194135.2 Octopus bimaculoides
ATATGTCGCTGGCGCCAGACGCGTGACTCCAAGCCACCAAATGCTTTTGCTGCCCTTTGAATTCGCAGGTGTATTTCCGTATCAAGATTTCCATCATCTTGAACAGAGCTTCCCAGGTAGACAAATGAATTTACAACCTCAAGTAACTTTCCCTTAACAAAAATTTTAGGGAGGTTACAAACAGCACCATACGCAGGTTGATACATCACAACTGTTTTTTTTTCAGATATATATATATATATATATATATATACCCGGTGTTGCCCAGGTTAAAGAGAATAAATTTTAAAACGCCGTCTAGATTACGCAGGTCTCAACTGCTAGTAGCTGAGATACCAACTTTCTACATTAATAACTCTCCAACATGGAACTCTCTAGCATGGAACATAGACGTTAAGTGAAATGTTAAAAGGTTTTCAACTCATATATGTATATTAAATAGATACACGCAATTCAAAATCACGTTTTGTGTAGTTTATTTCGTAACCTGAAAGGCCTATTTTGGTGATTCATTTGACAGAGGTAGGAGAAAGCCAATCCGATGATAAATCTGACCTTGAATCTTGAAAGTTTGCATGAGTCCTGGCTCAGTTAAATCTCTTGTGGCTCCAAATGATGTCATCTGTAGTGCAGCGTTTTATTGTCGTATAGCAAACTGCTGCTGGAGCAACATTGACCAAAGTGTCCAGTGTAGCCAATTTCTACCATATATGTCATCCTTTAGGATGCCCCATAAGTAAAAGTTTGCAAGAATTAAATCAGGCAGACGCGCAAGGAAATCAACTGCACCTCTTCGTCCTATCCAGTGTCCTTGAAAATTCTCATCCAAGTAGGCTCACACGTCTCGGCAGTAGTGTGGTGGAATGCCGTGTTGCTGAAATAAAAATTCATAATTTTCATGAAGTACATGTGTGGCATGTAAAGTGGATATGTGTAGCGTGTCTAAATACGAAAAATGCTCCTACTAAACCTCTTGATAACACACCATACCAGACAGTGATGCCGGCTTTGTCCATATGCAACCAAGTATCTTCTAGTACCCACCAAACATTATTATGTCAGTTCACAGCTCCATTTAGCTTAAATTGTGCTTCATCAGACCCGCACAGTCATCCTCAGAAACACTTTATCCTCACCTACCATGTGTTGAAACCACCCATAAAACTCGATTCTTCAGTTAATTGCATATAATAATTTTAGGATGTACATTTTCCAGTTGGCTCCTTAAGAATGTGTCGTATGCCTGTACTGTTTATTTCTGTTTAGCACACACATTGTGTTGTAAACTTTTGTTGTGAGTATGCGAAACATTCCAACACCATAGCGGAATAAGCAGCACTCGTTACAGTACGTGGTCTGCTGGATTTTCCATCCTTCGTATCACATACTATACCATGTGTTTTGAACTTGTAACAAATCCATAAAATCATCAGGTGTGGTGGAGGTTCTGTTCCAAATTCACGCTTCCATCGTCGTTAAACTTGAACATTCTCAAATTTGAAATGCTACTTTAAAATGGTTCTACGTTCCTTAAATGAGAACCGTACCACTACCATTTTGTCACAGTTTCTCACAATAATATCAAGAAGTCATAAGAAAGTTTGCAGTTCAACCTAACTTTACTAACAGTAAAAATTACGATATTTTTATAATGAAAATTTCTTGAAAATTTTCATAAAATTTTTTTTTAAAGTTCTTAAGCCAGTCACATTGAAAAGGGTCAAAAAAGGCAAAAAAAGTTAATAGTAATTTGTATTAATCCTGTGACACCTGAATCAATTTAGTGTTAGAATATTTCGACACGTTTTTCTTTCTCTGAAGTATGCATACACTTGGTGGCGGTGGGGTGCCGTAATTTTGTATGTATGTATGTATGTATGTATGTATGTATGCATGTATGAAGTCGCATGTTTTAATGCTGTCCTTCAATTTTTCCACAGCCCAATTCCACCAACTTATTGAAGCCAACAGATTCAGGGATGAGGCTGCAAGATTCATTTAATTTGATAACAATAGAATCTAAAGATGCGAGAAGCAGTGGAATTTACAATAAAGCCTGTCAAGAAGGTGAACATTCTCAACCATGTAAGTATCCGTTTCTGATACTATATAGAAAACGTTTAATTTGTATACGATCTTACCAAAAATAGAATTTAAACGTAATCAATAGTTTTTTATTACAACCTATGTGAGATATAGTGTTTAACGATTTTCTAAATAGAGTAACTCTTTGGACACTCTCTTAAAAATAAAAACCTAATATTTATGTTGTTATATTTAGGGAAAAAATCAGTAAAACAGATCACTAGCCAAGCCACACTTTGTCGGCCTTGTAACTATGTGATAATCTCGCCACTGTCGTATTTTTATCACGAGAAAAATCTATAACTGTTCCTTGAATACTTTTTCTGTATGTTTTGAGGTACGTCACAGAATACGTTGAACCAATATTTTATCGTATTTTATAGATGCAAAGGAAATGAATTCAAACGATAACATCGGCAAGGCATCTGAACGAGTTCAAGAGGAAAGACCACCACGTGATAAGTACGTAATCAGGGAATGTTTTTTTGCTTAGATGTTCTATTTGTAAATAAACTTATGTATGTTTTACGTACATGTGTGTGTGTGTGTGTGTGTGTGTGTGTGTGTGTGTGTGTGTGTGTGTGTGTGTGTGTGTGTGTGTGTGTGTGTGTGTGTGTGTGTTGTGTACATATGTGTGCGAGCAGATAAATTTACACTCGTGGGTATACATATTACTTTATGAAGAATCTTGGTGAGCAATTTTTCCTCGATTGTATCTGGAAAATGTGAATCAGTCTATTCTGCTTTTATTAATTAATTATTCTAGTGTTTTATTATTCTAGTGTTTTATTATTCTAGTGTTTTCTGCTTTAGTTTGTGGAGAACCCAAACGTTTCTCTGTTTTTATGCAGATCTTATAGCTATTTAGTGAATACGTCACCAGTCTAGTGAAGGGGTCACTAGTATGGTGAGTTCACTATCTTCGTAGCTAATGTGTAGCACAGCCCAATGGAGTGTTCACAGTCTGGTTGAAGTGACGACGTCGGCGGTAGCAGTTTGTTGATAGTGTGTCTGTGTGTTCGTTCAATAGTAATTGGTATACAAAGACAGACGGACAAAACTCGACCTTTTTCAATAGCAAAGTTTATTTATAGCAGGAGGTTACGTACAATGTTAATGTCTTGCATAAGATTTCCTGTAAAGAAGTAAACTGTGTTCTTGTGGAGATGTGTAGTGTCTTATAGAGATGTCTCTGGTGTGTTAACAGTAAATGAATGAATGCGTGAAGACATTAGTTATACTTTGTATATGTAGAAGAGACTTGATAGAAGTGTTTCTAGATAGCATGAAGGTAACAACATTGAGTTTGGTCTATTCTGCCAGCGTCCGTGGAAGAAGAAGGCCAGCGTAAACCGCGATAGAGTAAAACAGCATGCCGAGAGTCCTTTGGAAGTGAAGCGAAGAAATCAAGGAACTCTCTTTCTTTATTAGCCACACAGGGCCTAACACAGAGGGGACAGCACATGGTCAGGACAGAAACAAAAAAAGACAGATGGAAAGGATGAATTAGATAAAATGATAAATGAAAGGAAGTCATTCGGTCCCACCTCCAAGCGACTTCATTGAACAACTTCTTTTTAAAACACTACTTGGAACAGTTCAAAATACTATTTCCAACAGCTAACTTTCATCTTTCCGAAGAATATCTATGTTAAATTTCTTTAGAAGTTCAAGATAGCTTACCCGTTCTGGTATTGTGCTGCTGTCTATTTTTCTTGATTCACCACTCAAAGTCCTCCTCATAATACTTTACTCTCGAAAGATACTCTGGGTCTGCCACCACACAATGAATGTACGAGCAATCCCCTAACTTCTGTTATATTCACTTTTATCGCTCTGTCTCGCGAGTCTATCTCACTAAAAAGTTCTTCATTTTGTCCGTTGTACAGTATAACATATTTTTTTCTCACAGGGCAAGGGTGGGGAAGTTTGGGGCTCCTGTGTGCTTGTGCTTGTCTTTATGTCAGATGGGACATAGAGAAGGTTGGTGTCTGTAGAAGGAGGTTGGGGTAAAGTAGGTGTGGATGGGAATCGGATGGGTGTGGGATGGGGGTCATCATTTACAAAGTGTGCTTTTTTCCTTCTCTTTCTTCTTTTTTTCCCAGCCGTTTCCCTTCCGTTCTTTTCCTCGTTCACCTCCTCTTCCTCGGCGCTGGAACTGGTTTTCGTCGATGGAAAAGTCGCGGTTTCCTTCCTGCTCTTGAGTTTCTCTTTAGTCTTTACGGGTGGCGGAGGACAGTCCGCTCTAATATGGCCTTTCAGGCCACATTTATAGCACCGCGGGATCCAGCCTTCTACTCTGACCCTGAGTGTCACCTCTTCGACCGTGATGGTCTCGACCATGTATTCAAGGTCTTCCGGGGCCGTCTGGATTATCATATCTAGGCTCTGTCCTTGCCAGTTCTTGTGGAGTGTTCTGGTGGCCTGGAGGACCACTACTTTCTCTTCCGTGCCCAGCAGTATGACAGCTGCTAGTCAGGTTACATCAATTTCTTGGGGTATATCTTCTACCCTTACTCTGGAAGCACGCCTCCCAAGGTATATGAGTAGAAGCACCACTTCATCCGTTTTTAAGGGTGTTGCCAAGTGCAGCCTAGCAGTAGCTACCTCCCAGAACTGCACCTCCACCGTTCCAAACTTCCTTCCTCTGGCAAGGTAAGAAATCCCATGCCAAATTGGTTTTAATGCCTTTTCGATTTGAGTGGTCGACATGATTTCAATTTTCTTGGTTGTTGCTGAGTACGTCCTGTAAAAAATGGGGCTTCTTTTTCTTTTAAAACTTCTTTGGTGGGGGGACACTTTTACGTCGTTCCCCTCCCTTTTAAGCATTTCTTTGAATCTACTCAACTCGTCCAGACACACGTCTTCGCTCCTCTCTTTCACCGCCTCTGCATAATTCTTCACCTCAATGCTTCGTCTATTCTATTCAGACTTTTAACCAGCCCTTCCTCAGACGACGTAAAGTCTGAAGAAGAAGAACACAAACTTTCGTATTCCATTATGAAAGCACAAACTTACGACGTTCTCCCATCAAACAAGAGGGAAGACATCGAACAACACCGCCGCATGACGGCAAAACACACGTGTTCCACACAAAGACAGCAGTTCAACAGCAATCAACAAGACAGAAGAAGTCAAGGAAGTCAAGGAAGTCCAGGAAGTCAAGGAACTCGATCGAATCATGGTGGCAGGCACATTGTGTAAGAGACAATCGGACGTAGCAGAGAACGCCTGTTCGAGGGAGCTAGTTAATTCAGCCAATCAGAGACTGAGTAAAGCTGTAACCTACCAGTGTCACCTGAGTCTACTTTGAAGGTCAAAAGCGCATCTTTTAACTAAAGCTAATACAGAAATGCTACAGCTTACTTAGTCCAGTGCAGTTGTGATGATAGATATAAATAAAATTTATAGCCTGGATATAAGACCCTGTAGGTTTTAATATATATCTATGTACATACATACATACACACAAACACGCACACATATACATATACATATTTATATACGCGCATATACATGCATACATATATACATATATACATCTGTAATATATACGCACATGTGCACATATACCTGCAAATGTATATATATATATATATATATATATATACAAATATATACTTATATATATATACATGTGTATGCATTCATACATACATACATACATACATAGTTTCTTGGGCAAGATGAGATATGTCCGTCAGAAATGACGGACCCATAAATAAGGAGGGTACTAGGAATGAATAGCTCGGAAGAATAAAGAGAATATGATTATCGAAACTCTCAGATTACAACAAGTATATTGCACCTTTGCAGTATTGGTTCTCACACCTAAGTTTGACCTTCTGAACTGGTCACTACAAAAACTCAGCAGTATAGATGTTCAAACTCGCAAGCTGTTCCCTGTTACAGGAAACTTCAACATTAATGGAGATGTAGACAGCTTATACTTCCCACGCAAGGATGGTGACTGTGGTCTCAGATTTGTATTGTGACACTGAAACAACATTCGCAGCAGAGAAAGGAGACCAGTAACTATCTTGCCCATGTTTGTGACCATGAAATCAACAATATAATTAGGATAGCTCATGAATTTGAGGAGAGGTATGAAATAAGAGTTGATACAGATCTCTCCCAAAGGAGCATTGGTAAAAATTTGTTTAATCAGAACAACAGAATAACTGAAGATATCAACCAAATATTATCTTCCCATGAGGCATGATTCGGTGGCCAGAACAGTTTTGAACAAGGTGACAAAAAAGAAAACATCTACAAACGAAGTTGACCATATTGAGACCGATGGATCAAAAGAATATTGGTGGAACTTAAAACTAAAATAGCCACCAAGTTAAAATACAACCGACAAGATATAGTTGTATGAAGCCACAAAGAAAAAAATGTGTTCTGTTGCGGAAATCAGCTGCTTTCTGAACACCAATGTGGTTAGAAAAATACAAGAGGGCATCTCTGGACTATCGATAAAGAGTTTGCAAATCCAGTACTCAGGATACACTTTCAGCTTCATACCTAATATTATTGGAACAACAGTATACATACCAACACAGCTGGAACAATGTATGGCTGAACTTTGGGTCTTGGGGAGATAAAGTAAACCCTTAATTCATACGCTTCAAATGATCACGATACCTGGGACTATAAAAATCTGAAAGACCCTAAGTTTTAAAGGATGGCGGTTAAAACAAAATGCTTTCCTTCACAACCTTGCTACCAAGAAGTTGACCAGTCAAAAGTTACTCTAAATTAAAAACAGAAAGAAACGAACATGCGTAATGTTATCGACAAGCTGTACCTAAGAAGAGATAGAAATAGAGATTCGAGATGAGTACAGACAGCCTTCGAATGTCGTATATTCTCTCTCAGACAGCACTTGCTACACAACAGCAAATATAAATACATTTATAGTGCTGAAAAGTGAAGAGAACAATATGTTATGTGTCAGCAATAAACTCCTCAGGGAGTACTCTCTTCCCAATGACCTCACTCCTACAACCCCCAAAACATCTGGACTAACATACCTTAAAAGAACACTGTATGCATAACACTCAGCTTACCAAAAAATGACCATGCATTTGGTATGTTTCCAGAACACGTGAAGACGGTAATGTTGACATGAAGCGATGCCTTTCCTGGACTCCTGGCGGCTACATCACATCACAGTCGAAGGATATGCATTTGCAATCTAAGAACAGGAGACTGCTACGAAATACCTAATAAACAAAAAAGACGGTAACGCCCTTGGAGCTCCAAGATGCAACCGAGAATGTAGATTATATCACATTTCTGTAGAAGTCTTCACACATGTGATTAATAGCTACCCAAAAATGTCATCACAGTACAATCTCTCCAAGCGACAAGACGTTGTCGCAAAAACAATATACAATGCAATTTGGAAAAAAGATTGTCCTGGAATATTGAGAATCCCTCTGTTATTGAATACATACTAAACATCAACATAAGGAATACTGAGGGAACATTTCCCATCAAAACACCTATCAAGTGTAAATATAATAGGCCAGAAATTTTTGTTTTGGACAGACAAAAAATGTATTTACCGCTCTGGAAATCAGCTGCTGTAAATATCTCTTTGAAAAATATCAAAGAGAAAGAGGATAACTATGGACAACTGTTTCGAAACCTCTAGTTTCTATATCCGGATTATTAATTCACATTTACGCCTATAACAATCGGTGCACTTGGCTTTGTGAGTAAATGCCTCAGTAACAATCTGGATAAGCTTGGGTTTTCAGGAACAGAAATCAACCCACTGACTCGCGCGTTATACATAGAATCTGTAAGTAAAACAGTAAAAATATGCAAGACTTTTCTCAAGTTGGAAATGTGACATTGTTTTTGTTATCTGTATTTCAAGGATGAAGTTTTGTGTCTTTGTAAGAAACCTGCTCCTTCCTCAGAAGAAGAATTAAAATAATTAAAATCAGAAGAGAACATACATACATACATACATACATACATATGTATACTGAACTTCCATTTTCATTTTGTCTGTTACAATTTAGAAACAGAATTACTCAATCAGAGCTAAGCTGAGAACTAAACAACACGAATGGCATTGAAATATAAACATCCGGTATCGCATACATTAATATTTAAGGAACCATTCATTATTTGTTTTAATATTCATGTAATTACTGTGAGATAGATAAGTAGAAAAATATTCTCAATATCCAGATAATTGCATTAGAAAATATACTTACGCACTCGCTGAGATATATATTTTATAAATTTCCGTCTTAAGAGTACATATCCTTTGCTTATTAAAGATAATTTGACCGAATTCGTAGGTTTTTTTGTTGGTGTTTTTTTTTGTGCTTCGTTTTCCACTTATTTTTACTTGTTGCTTGTCAATTATTTTTGTCTTGCATTTCCTTTTAGTCTTTGGCTTCCTTTACTTTTATTTGTTTATTTATGGGTGTATATATTGGCGTTATTTGATGGCATATATAGAAGCGTTCATAATATTATGTCTAGAGTGTGGTGGGCAAGCAGAGTCATTAAAGTGGTATTTATTTTAGCTCACATCATTCCGATTTCAAATCTCACTTTGGTCAACTTTGCTTTTCATCCCTTCGGAGTTGTGAAAATACAGCACCACTCAAGAACTAGAATCGATATAATCAACAAATATTTCTCCTAAAATATTTGGCCTTGTTGCTAAGTAGAAATTATTAATTATTCTTCAGTCGTTGTAGGGTTTTCTCGCGTCTGAAGATTTCAATTTCCTATGTAGATATACGCACGCAACCATAAACAATGTGTGTGTGTGTGTGTGTGTGAGCTCGGAAGTCATCAAAATCTTTAGTTTCTTTTTATACATTTTTCTTGCGCCATTTTGTTAATAAACCAGCTACCAAGCTTTAAGATTTTAAATTTTATAAAGCGAAGTTACATATTAAAAAAAAAAATGACTCCTGAAATCGAGGGAAAAGATAGCTTTTTCAAGAGCTTTTATGAAAATAATTTCTCATTACCACCTACAATAATTAACATGGGTAGAGAAACATCGTAAAGCTGTGATACGAGAAGATGTTGAAAAATCGGGTATAGCTGATCATGTAAGGAAAAGCAGAGACCACCTTCCCCTGTGGGATGAAGTTGAGATAATAGACAGAGAACACCACTAGAAAATACGAAAACTAAAAGAGGCAGCACATATGCTAGGACACGATAACCTCCTAAGCAGACCTAGTGCAGATATGAGTAGAATATGGGGACCGGTATTAAGGAAGGGTACAAAAATATTAGGCGTATAAACCCAAAAATTCACTCTATAATTGCTCACAGGTATATAACGTAATGGTTTAGAGCGCAGGCTACTAACCCTTAGATTGCGAGTTCAATTGCAGGCAGTGCCTTGAATAAATAATAATAATAATAATAATAATAATAATAACATTAGCAAAAAATACCTTACGAACGAGAACCCAGGATTAGGTTCAAAATTCTACTAGGACACCTGATGAAGGCTGGAGAGTAAATCAATTGAACAACAAAGATGAAGACACATAGCCGTCCAATGTTAATAATGTAGAGAATGTATAAATAACAATAGCAACGATAGCAACAAAGGCGACGGAAATGACACAAATGAAAAGAGACTGGGGTCAGGTGCCAATGACAAATTATTTTCATAATAGCTCTTGAAAAAGCTTGGCATCATACGCCAGAGCTCTGCAAATACTAACATAACTAACGACAGTGTCATGCAAAACGAAGAGAATACGGAAACAAACACGGTATCCACTACCAGCACAAGCTTTAATTCAATAAAACCAGTAAATACTAAGGATTGCAAACAAAGTGCAAAGTGAAAATTAGAGGCAGTGTAATTATTAGCGACAGAAGCAGTATTAAATCCAAAAGGTATTAGCGTAGAAGTTTTGTTGGAACGCCGAAAAAAATGTCTTTTGGTACTAATACTACTTCTGTAACTAATAATCAATTTTTTAAAAGCTTGATGGCTATTTGTGACATCGGTGCCTGAAAATTCACTGATATTCTATATATGGTTGGCAGTGAGATCCCGCTGGTATACGGCTACCGGACGTCTAACGCAGATGAGACGGGGTACATCGAAATCATGTGATCTTGCTATTCTTGCTCCTGCAGTAGACGATTCTCGTCTACCAACGATATAAACATGCGTGCTTTTGTGCATCATGCTTCCATATGGGAGATTTTCTCAAGGTAAATAATGAAGCGTCCGACAGAACATCCACGTTAAGTTGGATATAAAGAATCTTTTAGAAGAAGTAAGGAATACAAAATCTCATCTCAACAAAAATGGTAGAATAATTTATCTAAACACACCGCTTTTACTCTCAAGCGGAAGCCCAAAGGAAAACAACGATATACAAAAATGATTTGAGTGACCCAGTTTGAAAAGTACATTAAACTAATCTGGTGTATAAAAATCTACGTTCCTCAAGCAAGACTTCTGGCACTGTTCAGGTGAGGCTTGGAACTGAAAAAGAAGCTGACGAAAGTTCTACGAAAACATTAAAATGCTATGAGTTGCCTCCATCTTTACGTTTTGAGTTCAAATGCTGCCGAGATCTGTTTTGCCTATCATCATTTGGAGGTCTATAAAATAAGATATCCATCAAATATGAATGTAATAGTATCAATTTACCCATTCCGCTAAAAAATTTCTGTCCTTGTGCCAAAATTTCAAACCATTATTATTATTATTATTATTATTGTTCAGTAGTTTTATTTTTATAACGTGCTTTCACTTCACTACCGAGCGCAGCTCTGTGTGCCTTGGGTATGTGCTGTGGTTTGCTGTGATGCTCTTATGGTTACTGTATTGGAAGTGTTTTGCGTAGGATGTGTGCAGTGCCCAGTAGTGCAATTTTCTGTATGTTATATATATTTGTAAGTCCTGGTGTTTTGTTATGTATTTGTCTGAATATTTTTTTATTATACCTAAGGCACCTACTATGATAGGAATTGTTTCTGTTTTTAGATTCCACATTCGAGATTATCATTATTATTATTTTTGTTATTGTTATTATTATTATTATTATTATTATTATTATTATTATTATTATTATTATTATTTCAAATTCCGTCGAGTTCGACTTTACCTTTCATCGTTTCGGGGTCGATAAAATAAGTACCAGTTGAACACTGGGGTCGTTGTTATCGACCTTATTCCCTCCCCCAAAATTGCTGCCCTTGTGGAAAAATTTAAAACCATTATTATTATTATTATTATTATTATTATTATTATTATTATTATTATTATTATTATTATTATTATTATTATTATTATTATTATCATTATTATTATTATTATTAGATGGAACATTGTTCAAATTATCCTGATAATCCAAGGATTGGCTACTTTAATGCCATGGAATATGTTCATAAATGCGAAATCAGTAAGTATTTTATTTTACCACATAACATTACTCAGTATGACGTTGCTTAAACCTAAGTTTATATATGTCTGGATGTATGTATGTATGGCTGTGTGATAAGAAATCTGCTTCCCATTCACATGGTTCCGGATTCAGTCCCACTGTGTAGCACTTTGGGCAAGTGTCTTCCGCTATAGCCTCGAGTCGGTCAAGGTCTTATGAGTGCGTTTGGTAGACGGAAACTGAAAGAAGCCCGTCGTGTGTGTGTGTGTCTTTGTGCCTGTGTTTCTCTCCATCACTACTAGATAACTGGTGCTGATGAGTTTACGTCCCCATAACTTAGCAGTTCGGCAATACAGACCGATAGAATGAGTACCAATCTTAAATTGGATTAAGTAATGGGATCGAATCTTTAGACTAAAATTCTTCAAGTTTGTGTCTCATAATGACTGCAGTCTAATGACTAGAACAAATAAAGGATAAAGAATGAAAGATATTACGCAAGCATATGTTCTTATTTGCAACGAAATTAAGAGTTTTCAATACTAGGAATCGGCGATTTACTCTAGTGCTACAGTTTCGCATCACCTGTGCTCAATCAGTCAACATTTGAAATGAATGGTTGAATTGACAAAACATCGGTTATTCGATTCTCAGCGGTCAAAATCAATCAAGTAATAGTTTGGCACAAACCCCTTGTGTATAATGTTACTGCTGAGGGCTTTAAGGCCATTGTAGCTACTGTGTAGGGAAAATACTTAAGGTTAAGTGCAATTAGCGATCTCAATACCAAGACTATAACGAACACTAGGAAGTTGCTCTTATACTATGGCGATTTTTATATGGTTTAAAAGAAAGATAATTCTTTGATCAACGTTTCCGTGAGTATCTACGATGGAGCAGAAGTATCTAATATCGTAGAACTGTTAATGCCAGACACCCTCAGAAAAGTAACCTCAATGGTGTTATAGACTACGTATTTCTAGGACGACATTATGCATTCTTCCATTTGAAGAAGGTATAGACGTGATTTAACGGAGATTTCTGTGTGGTATTTCAGTTGCTATTTCTAGCTACCGAGATACCACAGAGTGACTCTATCCTTGGCTCGTTTTGTGGCTAACACCGCTAAGATTGTTCTTGCTAGAAAATAGGATATCATAAGACGTTTATATAGATATAACAAGAAAGTTAGTCCATAATGTTAACCTCTACATAAACCAACAAGGTATATTCTACGTAGTCGCACATCCTGCAAGAAACAGCTCCTAATTCGTCTTTAAATTACACCTTATCTTCTTAAACAAAAAAAAATGGACACTAGATAACATAGCTATAGATAACCGTAACAAGAATGGAAGGTCATGATTAGACTGCCTTTAATCATAATTCTGTCTGCTCGATCAGGGCTAAACAATTACGACCATAAAATCTGAAACAAGAAAATTGCTAAACAGCGTTTATTTACTTTTCTAGTATTTTGAAAACTACAAACTTTCCACCAACGGTACCGACCAAGAAATCAATGAATACAAGACTAATTTCATGAGTTACATCACAATATGTTCCATGGTTCCGAGTGTCATATTTTCTGTATTGAATACGTTTATTACTCGAAACAGGTAAGATGTTTAACACACTTCTATATTCTTAAGAAATCAAATCACGCAGTTATTGTATTTGCCTTCTCGTACAAATAAAATCCAATTGGCTTTTCCCTACAAATCATGTCAGTGTATGAAATTAACATAACATTATCATCATCTCTGTCATTATCTTTATCATGACCATTGTTAGAGCAAAACTAGTATAGGAGGATAATTCATAACTGTTCATCAGTCCGAAGATATTTCAGGATAAGTCGAGAAAGGTGTGAGATAACACTGGCTGAAGAATCCTAAGGTTCGTTTTCAGTCCGTGACTGAATATGTCTATGCCTAAAACTTATTTCGCGCTAGTCGTATTCCCGTAACTCTAAATATATACTATACGATATTTGACTCACCATTGCAGAAACTGACAGCACTGTATAACTGATAAATGTTTTGCAGGCTTTTTTGTGGTAAGCCTTTTCATGATTTTATGTGATAAGCCTTTTATTCTTATGACTTTTGACTAGTCTTTTCATTATATTATGATTTATGACGAGTCTTTTCATAATATTATTGCCATTATTCATCATTTGTGACTTATTTTTCGTGAGTGTATGTATTGCATATATGCTCATCTAAATTAAGAGGTTACATTATGATTTGAGGGAGATTTGGCTGATACTTCTAGCAGGTCAGAAGACCATTTAATGATTACCTCGTTAGCGTATCTTCTCATTCGTCTGTAAAAAGTGAGAATACCGTTGGCAAAGTCCACTCAGTTTCAAGTGTTCGAGCCAGTGTTTTAGTTTGAAGATATGTTCCTTTCTCCTTCCCACCCGTCTCAGATGCTTTTAAAACGGTCATGGTCACTATTTTTTTTTTTGCCAAAAGATACATACATACATACATACATACATACATACATACATACATACACGGAGACATCAAACATATCAGCAGCTGCTCAAAAATGTCATCAAGGCGATACGACGTTGTCACAAAAACAATATACAATGTCTTTACGATAAAAAGACTGTAATGTGCTAAAAACTGCAGCGAAATGTCCCTCAAGAAGCAGCCTATTGTCTTGAAAAATGATATTGTAGTTCTAGTCAGCCCCAAATAGATATGAACGATTTTAATCAGGGATCTAATTGCTTAGGGCCAACCTGGGGTTAATTAACTAGAACAACGTCTAACCGTTATATTTAAGATGCGACATGTAAAACTTTCATGGGCTTCGCTGGCTTTCAGTGATTAGTTTTATTGCCCACCTTACTCATTATTCCCACAGTTGTTTGCTGATGTTTTGACTACCCTCATTTTATATCTATGCTCCAGATCATCTCCCCACAGATATTTCGATCAAATTTACTTAACAGTAGTTTGTTTTTCTAGCCTTATTCTCACTTTCCTAGAGTTACTCTATACCGTTTATTTTTTTCGATGCCAAAAGTAACAGTTAGTAAGGCAACTAAAGTGCAATGTACCTAAAGCAAATGATGTTAAAGTTTAAATACGCGATAGGTCATATCTTACACAACAGAGTGAAGTAAGATGCGAAGAAGAGTGTGAAAGATAGAGGGAGAGAGAGAGAGAGAGAGAGAGAGAGAGAGAGAGAGAGAGAGAGAGAGAGAGAGAGTAAAGGAGAGAAATGGTGATAACAAAATAAAGGGCAAAAGAGTAAAGCAGAAAACAGAAAATTCTAAAATAAAGAAAAAGGAAGTAATTCTTATGTTCGAAAGCCTAGATTATGGATACATATGAAGGAATAACAGTTTGAATGTAGTAAGAAAAATAAATATATCGAGTGGATTTCGAGGAAAGGCGTCTTTGTGTGCGTGCGTAAGTATGCGTGTGTGTTTACATGTGTGTGTGTGGTGTGTGTGTGTGTGTTTGTGTATTCATGCGCATGAGAGCATGTAAACTTGTTTGATTGCGTGTGTGAGTGTGTGTGTGTGTGTGTGTGTGTGTGTG
>NC_068982.1:26925812-26933012 GCF_001194135.2 Octopus bimaculoides
TCTCTTGAATAACCGTGTTGAATACAAGGGTGAATACATTATTGATTAATTAGTTGTTATTTTTTATTAAACCTTTTTAAAAATTTAAATTTTAAAAAACAGCGGGAACTTAGTTGCCAAACCAATACGACTGTGGACATGAATGTTAAGAAACAAAAGAATTTTACACTTTTCTCATACTCTGAAAAGCTGACCATCATACCTTATGGAATCTACTTCATCCACGCCTTGTGTTCTGAGTTAGAATGTTTGTCTGGTACAATATGTCATCTAGGGTTGATATTAAAATAACAAAGTGATAAAATCAATTGCTAATGCATTCATCCTTCTTCTATTAAACTTTTGTTTGTTAACAATGAAAACTTTGGTATTAGATTCACTGATTTTTTTTTTTACATGGTATTCTAAAATAAATAATTCATTTTCATTTTACAGAGCAACATTGATTTGTAGTTTCAACCATCTGATAAAAGAAAATCGATTCTACTCGATAAATTCAATACACATATAATCAACTATTGCACTTTAGATTTATCGTATTGATTGACTTCTTCCTGAGAAACATGTAATGGCGGGAATCTAGAAAATGTGACGGTCATGTTTTTCCTCTTGTTTCTTAATATGACCTAAATATATTGAAGTTCCCAACAAAAAGAAGTAATTGAAACACAGACCTAGCTAAGAAATTACTTTACTGTTATTTACTTTCTCTCATGCATTTAAGAAATCTCACTAGTGAAGTAGTTTGGGAAACAGATATGGCGGTGTAGTTAAGAAGTTCGCGTCGCAACCACGTGGTTTGTTATGTTCCTACAGCTCTACGTCTTGAACAAATGTCGGCTATAACAATCTCGGATTGCCTCAAGGCAATCCTTTGGATGGATTGTAGGAATCCTTTGGATGGATTGTATCCATTTTTGAGGGGGTAGACTAAATCTTCTCTGTTTTAACACACCCACCTGGCATTGGTTGCCTTTAGCAGAACCTACTCTTTTGGTAACGGTCGAACCAAGCTTCCAGACTGAGGCTAATTCGCTACGCTGTTTCTAGTACAGCAGCCTGTAATTTTCTTCTTTTTTCACTACCAGTGCAGACGCCCTGAAAAAGGCTTCATTGTTGCCCTTCTTCCTCCGATGAAGCCATAAAAAAAGCATAAGAAAATGTCAATAACTAAAAATCATAACCGAATCAGAGTTGGACCTGGCTACGATTTTTAACTTTCATATTCGATGTTCTTCACTATTATATGCAAAATGATATCTAAACATTATTATATTGATTTTAATCCCTTTTCTTTCTCTCATTTTCGCAAAGGAGATATTTTATATAAGAGAAACCGTATGAGTCGTATTTTATAAATTATGTTGTTCACATATCCCATAAAAAAGCGTGTTATCTGAAAAAGTCTCTGAATTCTAGTTATTCTAATTTCAAAATAGTCCAGTTATCGTAACTAATTCAGAGAAGATAATGTTAACAATGCTTATTTTCCTTGGTTTCTGTTTAATTTCAGTGGAGCGTCTCCAATTCGGATTGTTGCAGCCAAAATTATTATGATCATACTACTAGCCATGACGATAGTGTTGGCGTGTTTGGACACCAGTTCATGTAAGTAACCAATGATGTAGATAAACAAACATACAAATATTTGTGAAAATACATTTACGCAGTGATAAATCTGTAAGTATATCAAAAGTGATAAATTTATATGAATAGAGGTAAATATAAGTATTTGAACAGGGATAAATGTATGTAAGTACATGGACGGTGATATAAGTATTAAGACAATGATAAATATCGAGAGTGATCTACTCGTAGTTCGACATCTGAGTATCGATACACGTCTTAACATTTTATGAAGAAAAGACTATTGAGCAATGAAATAATATATATAGGACATACATAACATGGAATTCCCTCACGTATTCGATTATATGTTTTATTTAAATTTAGAATGTTACTTATTCATTCTTAGCATTGCTAATCAAATAGAGTATTTTAATAGTAAAGATATTTGTAATAAATATTTAAGAATCATTAGCAACACAAAATATTCATTCAATTAAAAGAGAGTTCGATATTTAATTCACTACATCACTGAATGTTTTTTCACTGTCCCTAAATGTTTATGGACGTTTTTCTTCTATATATAATGGACCTTTATTTTAATCTATTATAGGGATAAAAGTATTTTTCATTCTTACACTTTGTACAGTGATAATGATTAATTGTAAGTATATAAAAACAATTATGTTATATTCTACATTTATAAAATAGTTCTATCAAAGATCTATCTATGTAATTTGACTTATTCAGTGACTAATGTCGAGCATATGTACCATGTTTTATCTAACTGAACAAAACACCTATAAATGACCGCCTCACGACCGATGGAATATTTGAGATTCATAGTCACGATCCCTAGTCTCAAACTATTCGCCACAAGCTTTTCAAAGAATAATCTGGGATAACCTAATATCTACTAACTCCTGCTATCGTTTAAGATACACCAACCAAACGATGATATTAGCAGAAGACGTTGTTTTTGATGCCGTTTTGCCCTTGTAAAGCAGACCTGTATTAAAGATTTTAAGCATGATCAAAGAGTTTCTTTGTACACTTATATTTACATTGTCCAATACGTGCTTGCTGTTTTTTTATAAGATGCTATTTCTAGCATCTTATTTCTAAAATTTTACGTTCTGAGTTCAAATTCCACCGAGATCAATTTTGTCTTTCATCCTTTCGGGGTCGATAAATTAAGTACCAGTGAAACACTGAGGTCGATGTAATCGACTATTCCCCTCCACTCCCACCCACCCCCAAATTTCAGGCCTTATGCCTTTAGTAGAAACGATTATTACTATTATTAATTTTGTTATTTAACTCACCTTCTCTCAACCCCCTGCATGTTTCATCTGTCGTGAGGTGACCAGCTCACTTAATTCTCTATACTATCATATATTTTCCTTATGTCAGATCGTAACTTCTTATAGCCCCCGTGTTTTAAATGTCGGTCGATATAACACAGTAAGGTAGAGTAATTTTTGCGTATTCTGTTCTTTTGAAATATATCTAACCTCGAAAAGGTGTTTAACCTGGATAGAAGTACTGGATGTCGATGAATTGAATGTCTGTACACAATATACAGATTATATCGCAATCAATACATTTGAGTTCGAATTTCAATTTCAGATACACCTATTAACCCTGAATTTCGATTCATAAAGACGTTTTATCATTTTGATATTTCAAAAGTAAGATAAAGAAATTAAAACGAACTTTTTACATGTAGCCCTCAAAAGTTATTGGAAATAACATTACCAAAGAGAATAGAGAGCCAGAGAAGCTATTTAGCAGCAGAAGAATGTCTTTGTCTTTTATGCCTTAAAGATGTTGTTGTTCTCTTATGCAAAGATATCAATCTTCATTTTGGTTCTGTTTCAGCTGCAACTTCGATTTTCCAGAATAATTTGTTTGGGATTAGTTCTGTATTGCCAGGAAAATACATTAATGCTGTGTTAATTGGAGCTGTAAGTAATTTGGAATTTCTATTACAATTTTTTTTTTCTTTTTTTACATTTTCAAAAAGCAACACACCTTGAAAAAAAGAGTATGATGGGGAGGAAGAGGAAGGAGGAAGAAGGTAGTAGGGGACTGATGGTTTCAGCGATGATGCTGCAATTGTTGCTGCTTAACCCCTCAAATCAAGCTCTGTTGAAGCAAATCAAAGGCGTTCCGACCACAAACATTCAATTTTCCTTTTTTGCTAAATAATGTATGACCACATTATCCACTGTCTGTCCCTTTTCTATGATAATACGATAAGGTTTGAGAGATATTTGGTTGCTATTTCTTCCAACGATCATCCTCGTAGAGGTTCCCACTTTGCCTCGTTTTTCTTTTTGTTCTTATCTTTTTGTTTTCTCTCTCTCTCTCTCTCTCTCTCTCTCTCTCTCTCTCTCTCTCTCTCTCTCTCTCTCTCTCTCTCTCTCTCTCTCTCTCTCTCTCTCTCTCTCTCTCTCTCTCTATCTATCTATCTATCTCTCTCTCTCTCTTGTCTTTCGTCTACCAGCTCTGTATTATCTTTTGTCTTTAGCAGTTTGCAGTGAAAAGATGTCGCGTTGTAAGGCAGACAAATAATAAATAAAAAAAAATATTCTGTAATGAAAATATACGACCATATAGATTAAAATGTATGGAAAACAGTCGAAATAAATAAGTAGACAAAATCCTTACACTTTCATAATATTCTCTAACTAAAATACTTAATAACAAAATACACCCCAATACACATATAAGAAAATATAGAAAATAATAATAGTCAATTACAACATATAAATAAATAATAAATAATAAATATGAAAACCACTAAAACATATTCTCTAATGCCAATATACGACCATATAGATTTAAAAAGTATGGAAGACCTTACATGCAAAAAACTATATGCATACAACGAATTAGAGAACCGTTTTTCCTGGTTCGTACGTTTACGATGGAGCTCTGGCCAAAATGTTATAGTGCATGACCATCCTTAGGACAAAAGTAATGTGTGTGCAAAGTTTGGTGAAAATCAATTGAGAATTGTGGAAATGTATGCATTAGTTAATATGCACTCACATACTGTGATTAATATATACTAGATAAAATAAAATGTCTTAGGGTTAAGTTACTGAAAGCTTACAGGCTGATTGTTACATTTATTGACAATATTTTACTTAAATTTAAGGCGACGAGGTGACAGAATCGTTAGCACGCCGGGCGAAATGCTTAGTAGCATTTCGTCCGTCTTTACGTTCTGAGTTCAAATACCGCGAAATTCGACTTTGCCTTTCATTCTTTCGGGATTGATAAAGTAAGTACCAGTTGATGTAATTAACTTACCTCTCCCCCGAAATTGCTGGCCTTGTGCCAAAATTTGAAACCAATATTTTACTTGAATTTAAGGTGCTGATTTTTTTTTTCTTTTTCTGCAGGTATTATATGAAGAATACCTTTAATTTTCTGTATTTTTACTTCCAGAATTCTTGTGGCATATTAACGTCCGTATCGCAAATTATAAGTATTGCAAGTAAGTAAATATAGAAATTACTTCCTTATTGATTAGATTTCTAGCTGAAATCGATATTGATTGCGTTATTGATTAGGGTATAACAACCGGTCAATAGGGTATCGGCTGACTGACTGAAAGGTCAATTGTTTGTATTCCATTGCCGCCACTTCGCAGTCGAAATGTCGATATCCAAAGTACTTGTCTTTCAATGCTCCAATCCATATATTTTAAATTGGTTATTGTTATTGTTGTCGCCGTTGTTGCTGATGGTGATGAGGATGTTGTTGTTGTTTTATTGTTAAAACTGTGTGTACACTTGACGGAGAAGATCTATGGTAGAATTATTCTACCAGCGATAATTTCGATTTTGCAGAGGTATCTAGAACTATAGTACATAACATCTTCCCTTTTTAAAAAACTGTAGAGAGATATAGCTGCTTCGTAGGAAGCTCCCTGCTTGTTCATTAGTTCAATAATTTACGCATCAGCAAATACCATGTAGAGGTGTAGTTCACCTTTATAAGCTTCTGTGTATTTCTATAACTTCTAAGGGTACTTCATAAATATACTAATCTCTAAACGAGAGAAAATAAAACTTTACATACCCTTTAGAGTAAGCAATATTTCTCAGCATTAAGGAGGCGAACTGGCAGAATCGTTAGCACGCCGGGAAAGATGCTTAACAGCATTTCAGTCGTCTTTACACTGAGTTCATATTCCGCTGAGGTCGACTTCACCTTTCATCCTTTCGGAGTTGTTGATGAAATAAGTATCTATTGAGTACTGAGGTCGACGTAATCAACTTGTCCTTCCCCCGAAATTACTGGCCTTTTGCTAAAATTTGAAACCAGTGTTTCTCAGCATCATGCAAACCTATTTGATAACCCGCGTCGGATTTTAATTTCAATTCTCTTTCCAGTATTGTTATCAAATTATTGATTGTTCACCTATTAGCAATAAAAGTCTTCCTGACTATACTATAAAAAAGAACTAAAGTTGATGCAATCAACTATATTTCTCCTTTACAAGAATTCGCAGTCTGTAACTGCATGAGAAATCGTTATTAAAGTAGTTAAGTAGCAGAAACTTTTACATTTTGACTTCGAATCTCATAAGAGTCTGGCTCTGCCTTTTAATCAGTCAGGACTTGATCAGTGAGTATCAGTGAGTATTGGAAGCGACTTGATCAAGTGTATTTAACCTTACAAAGTATGCCACCTTTTTATTCTAAAACTTAAATTCGTGAAGTATATACAAAGTTTATTTCATTTAAGTGGAGGCGCAATGGCCCAGTGGTTAGGGCAGTGGACACGCGGTCAGAGGAACGCGGTTTCGATTCCCAGACCGGGCGTTGTGAGTGTTTATTGAGCGAAAACACCTAAAGCTCTACGAGGCTCCGGCGGGGAATGGTGGCGAACCCTGCTGTACTCCTTCACCACAACTTTCTCTTACTCTTACTTCCTGTTTCTGTTGTGCCTGAAATTCAAAGGGTCGGCCTTGTCACACTGTGTCACGCTGAATATCCCCGAGAACTACGTTATGGGTACACGTGTCTGTGGAGTGCTCAGCCACTTGCACGTTAATTTCACGAGCAGGCTGTTTCGTTGATTGGATCAACTGGAACCCTCGACGTCGTAAGCGACGGAGTGCCAACAACAACAATTTCATTTAAACAGTGAATATAGATTCATACGTGAGTGGTACTTGTGTGTTTGCATATGTGTGTATGTATGTGTTTCTATGCATGTGACCAAATGTTTAAAAGGTTTGGTCCAGCAGCGCGAAAGCTTGAATCGTATCCTCTACCATATCACGATTTGAATTAAGCTTTGTGATAAAAATCAGCTTAGTCTTCTCGATGATGACTTTAAGGTTACGAGTGTCTGTAGCATACGCATGTGCGCATGCTTGTGTATATACATATGTGTGTGTGTATGTGTGTGTGTGTGTGTGTGTGTGTGTGTGTGTATTACAAACATGCATATAGAGACAGACAATGATTCAAATAAACATATAAAACTTTAGGCTTTAATGTACAAAATATATATACACGTATACATGTAAAATGAGAAGGCGGACACAAACTTTTCAGACGATAAACAATCAAGTATAAATATATATATATATAAATATATATATATATA
>NC_068982.1:26933728-26936082 GCF_001194135.2 Octopus bimaculoides
ATATATATATATATATATATATATATATATAAGGATTTATTTGCATAACTATTGTCTCATTATGCTTTGCAGGTTATCACTTGATCGTTCCTTTTATTTAGTGAGTTATGCCAGTAATATTTCAAGTGATTTGCATGAACGTAATCACCACTGACGTTTTTCATGCCAATATTGTTTTCCAGTTTAAAATGCCATGAATTCATTTTTCTTAAGTATCAGTATATTCTTTAATTACATTGCTATATACAGTGGAAAGTATTAAAACTTTGCAGGAAGGAACAAATATAGCTTAACTTTCGATTGAATATATATAAAAATGTTTAAAGATAAAAGCAATTAGCTACAATTTTAAAAAATCAATATGGAAACGATATGAATTATTAAAAAAATCTATTAAAGATTATATTACTCAATGGATTTTTTCCGACATGAACCGATTAAATAGTAAGTATAAAAGTGTTCTCTTTTATTTCTTTAAGAATCCACATCGTTTCCATATCGACCCCTATTTTTTAATTCTATTGGTCTATTTGCCGAACCGGTCAGTTACGAGGACGTAAATACACAAACACCGATTGTCAAGAGGTAATGGGGGAGGACAAACACTGACTCAAAGACATACATACACACACACACACATATGTATGAATATATATATATATATTTGTTTTGCAAGATTTTTGATGTGAAATCGTGTGTTGAAACAGATGTTGTTGTACTTGGGGATGGTCATATTGCCAGTTTAGCCAATAAAAACACACGCACTGTATATTTGGTGTTAATTTGCTTCAGCTTTATATTACATTAATCTTAATCTTATTTCGGCCAGAGTTCTTTCGTCACACTTCTGTGACCTCATCAGTGGTCCTTTGTTTCCTTCTTTCTTATGTGTGTCTCACCTTTCTAACTATCAGCCATTTTGTATTTTGTATTCCTATTGTATGTGTCTACGCACTTTATAGATAGTGTCGATCCGGCAGTTACTGCAGTATTTGTTCAGAGATAACATCTCTTATGGATTTGCTGTGTTAGAAATATAATAAGTATCAGAGACAGACAGAAACTCATCCGAGCAGGCGCCAGCGAGAGCGTCAACGCATTTCAGCTATTTTGTGCCCTTTCAATGGTGCGTGAGAATTCATTTTCTTTGACACAGGAAAAAGTGAATAAAACAGTCACTGATGTTACGAGAAACCTTCCGGCTGATTAAAACTCCGGTAAATACTTGAGAAATTAAATTAAGATTTCAAGAATGTGTGGAATATTCAGCCGCTTAAAATATAATGCAATGATTAGGTAATTTCCTTGATCAAACAACTGAAATAACCATTGCCAAAATCGACAGAAGGTCCATTTTCTTTATTTTTTTATATAAGCTTATTTTGTATGTGTAAATGCCTGTTTACTGGTGCATCGATGTGCGTAAATGTACGTTATTTGGTTGAGTCACTTGTGTTATACTAACAAGGCACAATTTTTTTTTCTTTTAGTATCTTCAGATGCTAAAATATCAGCCATCGTCTATTTTTCATCGGGCATTCTTATTCTCATTATTGCCCTCATCACGAATCGAATTTTCCAACGATTGGTGAGTTGTATTTAGCTTATTATTTGCGTTATATTTTACATACTCTGTCATTTCCTCTCCACCTCACTTCTATCCACATATTCCTTATTCTCTACCAAACCCCTTCAATCAATCTCCCTCAGCATTTTATCCATTGTACACGCAATACAGACGCGCGAAAACATCCACACATATATGTATAATATTCACACCAACAAATATATACACATATATCAGGTCATCCCATAAGTTCTGTCCGAATTTTGAATAAAGACAACAAGTGATCAAATATATTTAATTGAAATTTAATCATCAATGTGTTTTCCTTGATTATCAATGACTTCCTTCCATCTACTTACAAGTTTTTTAATCCCATCAATGTAAAACTCTTTTGGTTTCAAAGCGACGAAATCTAAAATGTCAGTTTCGACCTCCTCCTGACTAGCGAAAGTTATGTCCCCGAAATGATTCTGTAAACTACGAAACAAATGGTAGCAAGGTGGATGAGGAATTTTTTCCCAACCAAGCTCTTCGATCTTCTGTGACGTGGTCTTTGCAGTGTGGGGTCGCGCATTGTCCTGATGAAACAACACTCCTTTACGATTCACTAAAGCGGGTCTTTTTTTCTTCAAAGCTTGGTTCAAATGCTCTAATTGCTGACAGTAGACTTTAGCATTGATTGATGCATTCGGTAGTAACAATTTAAAGTGAATTACTCCTTTGCAATTCCACCAGATAGAGAGAAGAACCTTTTTCCCATGAAGTTCCCTTCTCGGTTGTGGTTGAG
>NC_068982.1:26936694-26937850 GCF_001194135.2 Octopus bimaculoides
AAACTGAGTGTATGTTTCGAGTCGCTTCGGCTGCAGAGTTTCCTTTTCTGTACTCATAAAGCATTATGTGCCTCAAATGCTCTTTGGATACTTTCATGTTAGAAAGGGTTTTAATCAATGAAATTTTAATTCTATTATTCTGTAAAATAATATTTAATTAGTTTAAATGTACACAAATGCATAAAAATAATTTTTAATTCCATTTGACATTCTAAAATACTATTAAATTTCATTCAATTTTAAAAAAGGTAAAATCGGACAGAACTTATGGGATGACCTGATAGCAACATACCTAACATCATAAAGAAGCGATCGGTGGAATGTCTCTGTGTGTATGTGTCTGTAAGTATCTGTTCGTGTGTGTGCGTGCGTGTGCACGCGTGTTTGTGCGCGTATATGTGGTTAGTTTGAGAAATACACGTAGAAGGCCTGATCTTTTAAACGAATTAATATTAACTCGGTTGATATTTCTTTAATAATTAGAGATGTTATTGAAAAATAAAGGTGCATTAAAAAGGCAACAAAACACAAAGAACAAAAATGCTATCGAAATAGTTAAAAGATAATGTCAGATGTTCAAATGCTAACAATAGAGAGGATGGAGGGGGTATGGAGTTGGAAATATATTTCGTAGTTAGCACAAATATAATTATTTTCGTCATTAATGCAATATTTAGCATTAATTGATTGAATCTGTCAAAACGTGGTGAAAGTGGGCCAAGAAATTGCTTCATGCTGTGAATGCGCATATATATACATATACAGCACCCAACCATCATCCACACACCTACACACGCACACATCTACACGTCAAGGTCACCAGCCCCTATCTACACGCACACACTAACACGCTCTCACATACATACGCACTCGCATTTTCGTCTTGGGATCACCACTACTTTATTATCTCCCGTTCTTCCTAGCTCTCCTGTCTGACCACCTCCGTCCAGCCAGCCGCCATGATTGACCGCTAGCGACTGAAGCTTTTTTTTTTAATTCTCTCTCTGCTTATTTTCTCGTGTTCCTTTCGGTTGAAGAGCGTAGGCTCGAAACGTAAAAGACTTTCTCACCTTCCCGAGTGTTAAACTAATACACCTGTTTGTTGTTTATACACTTGTCTTCGTCTTTTCTTTTCTTGTAAATTCCAACTATATAT
>NC_068982.1:26938305-26939753 GCF_001194135.2 Octopus bimaculoides
ATATTAATAGTAATAGTAAGACAACAAAAGAATGAAAGAGACCTCGATATTATGTAAATAGAGGAATTTATCTGTAATATAATATGTGACAATTATTCGGTTGCTCGATAACTGACGAGATGCCTGAGCAGGTTTCCGCCCCGACATCCGAAACTCAGAGTTTTATTATGGCAACCGAATAATTGTCATATATTACATTACAATATATATATATGTGTATATAGGGGAGAATTCACAAAAAAAACAGAAGACGAAGACACGTGGTGTAGACAACAAACGGATGTTAAACGCTCGGGAAGTGAAAAAGTTTTTAACGTTTCAAGCCTACGCTCTTCCACAGAAAGGAACACAGAAAGAAACAAGGAGAGAAAATAAAGAGAGAAAATAAGGAAAGAAACAAGGAGAGAAAATAAAGAATGTGTAGTGGCTAGCGATTTATCATGGCGAATGATAATGAAAGCGTGAGGAGAAAAATGCAAAAGGCGTGAGGAGAAAAATATATATATGTGAAAAGTGGGAGAAGAAAATAAAAACAGGGAAATAAAGGACGAAGATGGAAGAAGCAGAGAGAAAGGGGGAAGAAGGGGAGAAGAGAAGACGAAAGGGGAAAAGAAAGGGAGGGAGAGAGAGGCAAGGTAACAGGTGCGGATTAGAGAAAACAGAATAAGAACAACCAGAGTAGAAAGAAACGACAATAGGAAAAAGCAGAAAGGGTAAAAAAAGTTTAGAAATTATAAAAAAGTTACGAAAAGTTCAAAAGGTTCAAAAGCTTCGAACGTCGTGGTGTATTGGAGCGATTTTTCATCAGCAGAGGAGTCCAGTGTAATCCATGGGCAAAAGAAGTGCAGCTGAAGTGTACGATAGTAGAAAGTCCAGGTAGAGAACCCGTAAAAGTTCGTTGGGTGATGAGAGGAAACAGGATCAACTGGTGCGACCACGTGAGCGTGTAATATATGGGGAGAATTCACAAAAGAAAAAACAAAAGACGAAGACAGGTGGTGTAGACAACAAACGTATTAGTTTAACGCTCGGGAAGTGAAAAAGTCTTGAACGTTTCGAGCCTACGCTCTTCCACAGAAAGGAACACAGAAAGAAACAAGGGGAGAAAATAAAGAATGTGTAGTGGCTAGCCATCTATCATAGGCCTCATTGTCACCGAGAACTTCTGACGACAGCACATCCTTAATATCTTTGGAATCTAGTCTCAAAGACTGGCCTTTTTCCTCAGAGCCAGAAAATACTTTAGCTCTCAACAGTTACCGACACTCTACAAAGGTTGAATCGACGCTTACCATGGAGTATTGCCCTCACATTTAGGGCAGTGTTGAAGCTGCATTGCAGCTCATCGTAGATCACATGTAGAGTATAGTCACCCAACTGACTCATGCAAAGTTACTCTCCTCTCTCTCTCTCTCTCTCTCTCTCTCTCTCTCTCTCTCTCTCTCTCC
>NC_068982.1:26939763-26941618 GCF_001194135.2 Octopus bimaculoides
TCTCTCTCTCTCTCTCTCTCTCTCTCCTTATCTATCTATCTATCTATCTATCTATTTATTTTTCCTCTACCATACTATAACGGCCTCCGATCCTCAGAACGATCTAGCCTCATGCCACCTACCACCTGCACTTCAGTCCCATTTGTCTCACTTCCACTTATAACCCATGTTGTGTTCGACCATGCAGGTCTCACCCTAACAAGTAAGCTCAGATGCTTCCCACCATATGATTGGTTCTCAAGAACTCCCTTCGTGTTTTTACCTTTAGTACTGGTGTTGATTTGCAATATTTTAAGCGGAACTCTAACGGCATCAATTTGAACGGTTTTGAAGGGCTTTCTAATGTGACGAGTACTATTATTCCTCTAGATGCAACAAGTAAATAAAGTGTGTATACACATGTGTGTGTATGCTTGTGTGTGGAGAGGGTAATCAAACGTGAAGATAGTGTAAAAGAGTGAGAGAGGAAGAGAGCAGCTCGAGTAAGCGAAGGGAGATGTAAAGAAGAAAGATAAGGTTCAACAAAAGGGAAAGTTAAGTTGATAGAATAGCAGAGATAAGAAGAGGGGAATTAAGAGAACGGGGAGAGAGGAATTCCATTGTGTTGTTGAAGGAGTGAAGAGATGCACGTATATTGGAAGTTGAAGAACAAAAGAGAGAATTATCTATTGACAAATAGGAATAAGGGATATAATGCAATATCGTGAGTCAGTGAAAAGAATAAGCGAAGACTAGAGAACAATAAAGCAGGGAGACGGCTTTAAAACTGACAGTCAAATGGACTAATAAATTTGCATTCACAAAGACAATATGTCATTAGACAGGACTAAGATTATCCCACCAAAAATATTAGGTCAAAGCTCGAAGCAAAAGGATTAAAAATTATTGTAAAGCGAATTAAATAAAAAAAATACCTGCCATTTCTGAAGGATACTACACTACTACTATACACACACACACACACACACACACATACACACACACACACACACACACATATATATATATATATATATATATATATATATATATATATATATACCCTTTACTCTTTTACGTTTCAGTCATTTTGACTGTGCCCATGCTGGAGCACCGCCTTCACTCGAAGAAATCGCCCTCAGGGCTTATTCTTTCTAAGTCTAGTACTTATTCTATCGATCTGCCGAACTGCAAAGTTTCGGGGAGATAAACATACCAACATCGGTTGTCAAGCAATGGTGCTCTACTTAACAAGAGGTAAAAAGGTCCTGGACCTCTGTTTCACAAACAACACAGCGCTCATCCATAATTTTGAGGTGACACCGACGATTTTCTCAGACCATAACCTAATAGAACTAACAATTATGGTCCGCAAAAGAGTTCAGACATGCAGGCTACTAGAAGCATCCAACTCCTCTCCAGCCTGAACTTTCACAAACCTGATTTGAAGGGTATCGAGAAAGAAGTCATGGAACATAACTGGTCTGCCAGTCTCTCTACAGAAGACATTGACATAAAGCTACAACACTTTATGACAATCATGCATGACATCTGTAGTAAGTTTGCTCCAGAGAGAATGCCAAGCCAACAGAAAAATATAATACCCAGGGATAGGAGGATTCTAATGAGACAACAAGCAAAAATTTCAAATTGTCTAAATGGGCCACTAAAGGATAACAAACGATCCTACCTCAAACGAACATTGCTCGAGATCGAAAATGAACTCAAACGCTCCCATGAAAAGGAGAGGGCAGAAAAGGAAGCCAGGGTTGTCAAAAATATTAAGACAAACCTTAAAGCCTTCTATAGATATGCGAAAGAAGCTGCCAAACCCATTGAATTGGCCAATTAAAAGGTGATTACAATGGCGGTGCCC
>NC_068982.1:26942462-26945362 GCF_001194135.2 Octopus bimaculoides
TCTGGCAGCGGATGGTGGCGAACCCTGCTGTACTCTTCCACCACAACTTTCTCTCACTCTTACTTCCTGTTTCTGTTGTGCCTGTAATTCAAAGGGCCAGTCTTGTCACATTCTGTGTCACGCTGAATATCCCCCGAGAACTACGTTAAGGGTACACGTGTCTGTGGAGTGCTCAGCCACTTGCACGTTAATTTCACGAGCAGATTGTTCCGTTGATCGGATCAACTGGAACCCTCGTTGTAAGCGACGGAGTGCCAACTGTACTTCTGTATTTTGATGCATAAATTCATAAATGCACAAGGCTTGAAATTTTAGTAGGAGAAGTTGATCGAATATATCGGCCCCAGTGCTCAAATGGTAGGTAGGTAGGTAGGTTGATGTTACCATAGTAACTAACTGAACTTTCGCTATGTGACAGCCTACTATTAAAAGAAGGTACGTGTATGATTAACAAATATTTTTACCGGCAGCATAGCGATGGATAAGACCTAGTATTTAATACTAATGGTCTTGTAATTAATAATAGTAATGGTCTTGTAATAATAATAGCTTTATAATAATAGTCTTGTAATATGTCCTGCAGCACCCGTGGAAATTATACGTTTTATAAACGTTTTTTTTTTTTTCCTGAAACATTAATCCTTGACTATCGCGGGTGTTACGTTCCAAAAACCCCGCGATAGGTGAAAATCTGTGAAGTAGAAACGGTACTGTACTGTATATTTTTTTACTATTATTTTTTAATAAATTGTATGTATTTATTTTATTATAAATGCAAAACAAAACCACAGAGGAATGGACGTAAGCTTAAATAATAAACCACGATAGATGAACTGCGATATGGCGATGGATTACTGTACTTCTATAAATCTTTATTACAGTTTCATTGTGTTCTAGATTTCAATTAGCGTTTCGATTTCATTTCATAGTTCAGATTCTCTCTCTCTCTCTCTCTCTCTCTCTGATCGTTTATTTCCCCTCACTACTATGTGTAAGCACTTGCCTCTTTACAGTCTTTGCAATTTGCCTGTCCAACTAGAGCAAATAAAAATCAAAGTCAAGGCGAAGTTGTTTGTCATTTATAGCTGATACTATAACAAGACGTTACTAAATTTCATGAAACATCAGAATGTTTTCGTTGAAGAAATTCTTTAAATATTTTAGTTTAACTTGTATCTAGTTCGAAAAATATTAGATATTTTTACTTATTTTCTTATTGTTTTCTATTAAGGAATGAGAATGAAGTGAATGGTAGATTGGCAGAATAGGTTCAGCGCCGGACAAAAATGTTACGTTCTAAGTTCTGCAGGGAACTGATTTTGAATTTCTTTGTCTGTATAATCGACTGAGTCCATTTCTAAAGTCGTGTAGTTCTGCGTCAATCATAGAAAGCAATATTTTTTAAACATTGGAAACTGATGAAAAGTAAAATCAGTAGAGCACCGGGTGAAAATAATTTGCGTTATTTTATTTGTGCCCTTTATCTTATTTATTCAAAATCTCGTTCAGGTTGATTTTGTCTTTTATCCTTCGTTTTTTATTTGTTTTTTTTTGGGGGGGGGCAATGAAATAGATATCAGCCAACAATTCATCTATGTTCCACAATTAGTTGTCCAGTTCCTGACTTGAAAATTGATATTTGTTCTTCAACAGATTTGGAAAATGTGTTTTACCATCTGGTTCACCTTTACTGCGACAATTGTGAACTTTCCAAATACCACAGGTGACGTAAGACGAATAAATTTCCCAATGAGCGGTAAGTGATTTGTAATTGTTCTAAAGAACAATTATACTAAAGTATAATCTTGTAGATATCAAAATTTCTGATCAACCAATCGGGCAACCACAGCATTTCATGTAGCCTCAGGTTGACCCATATTTCGTTGTATTTGATAGAAGAAAACTATATAGAAGCCCCTCGGTGGTGATTTGTACTTTAATTCAAAAGGTATAGCTTTGTTACACACTGAGACAATTCTCCCTGAGAATTACGTTAATTCAAGTACAAGTACTTCAGTTGATCAAACTGCTGAATCCTCATCATCGATTACAACTGATTGTGGAGAACCTCTATCACATGTAATTGGTTTTAAATAATATCATAGTCTAAGTTTAATCCACACCACAACATTACATCGCTTTGCGCAATGCCGCAACCAAAATGCAGTCATTTTAGAGAAAGGATGGCTACCAAGCGCGAAAATAACTAAGGCCAACATGGCGATTGTTGGCCTTGTGAGTGAAATTGGGTGAACGGGAACTATATAGAAGCCCGTCGATTAGATTATATCTGTAATTGTCCCTTAGCGTGCAAGAGTTAATGCCAACAAAGAGGTAGATGAGACAAGGATGTATGCACGATATCATGCATTTCTGTAAGCTGATATGCATCCTGTGACGACTTGTTATTTCTAGACATTCGTGACTGGAATTTCGGACATTAATACTTTTTACCATTGCATTAAAAAATTTTAAATTGATAATTTAATCGGTTATGCTCCGAAAGAATATATACAGTGTATTTGACAATTAATATTGAACTTACTCCTATAAAAATTTTTAATATTAAAAGATGGAATTTATTTTTTACTGAATTAAATGTGAGTTGAAATAATACATTAGAGCTTATTATAAGTATATACAGTAATACATCATCGCTGCTGCTGAGACCCCCTTCGGTCATGACTGACCATGGGATTGCACCTAGAAAATTACCCTCCCAGGCACAAGTTCGGGCAAGGTGGTTTATGGAAGATCAGCAGTCGCCCATGCATACCAGCCTCCCTTCTCCACGCCACCAGTGTTATCCAAGGGAAAGGCAAAGGCTGATACAGCTTGGCACCTGTGACGTCGCAACTCATTTCTACAGCTGAGTGAACTGGAGCAACGTGAAATAAAGT
>NC_068982.1:26945372-26947067 GCF_001194135.2 Octopus bimaculoides
CCTAGAAAATTACCCTCCCAGGCACAAGTTCGGGCAAGGTGGTTTATGGAAGATCAGCAGTCGCCCATGCATACCAGCCTCCCTTCTCCACGCCACCAGTGTTATCCAAGGGAAAGGCAAAGGCTGATACAGCTTGGCACCTGTGACGTCGCAACTCATTTCTACAGCTGAGTGAACTGGAGCAACGTGAAATAAAGTGGCTTGCTCAAGAACACAACACGCAGCCCGGTCCGGGATTCGAACTCACAACTTTACGATCGTAATCTTGACGGCCTAACCACTGAGCCATGCGCCTTCACAATATGTCATCACTACGTTGACAATGTATAATTTCACTCTCTTTTTTTATATACTTCTGCTTTTTTTAACACTTTACATCTATAAGAAGTGCATACTTGAGACGAATAGGTTTTCAACAGTATAATACTTTTAGTATGATATACAGATCGCTAGTTTAAACTAATACTGTATTCGTCACTAATAACGAATTTTTATTCAGCCTGTAGGCTAAATGCAACATCTGTAACTTTCATTCACTGCTTAACTATATCAGCTAGTAGCCGATTATCGACGGGCATCCGATGACAGCGGATATGTCCTTCTGATGATTCTCGAAGAAACCGATATCTGGGTTTAGTAATGCCACAACCGACACTGAACGTTTTCGTTTGCTACTGATATATTTCTATGTGTTTTAACACAATACGTCTATAAAAGATGCTTTCTCGAAACGAATGCCGCAGTTTAGAAGGCTTTCAACTATATACATACTTTAAGTATGATATAAGATCGCTAATTTATATATTGTACATCATAATGCGTATCATGTAACCTTAAAAACCATTAAAAACAATACACATGCCATTTTTAAAGCCACCGAAGCATGATCACTTTTTAATTTTTGAAAGGGAAAATCAACACGCGAATTCTGTTATTTTATTTTGGGGCTTTTTTTTCTATTCATCTCTCTTGACGCACATTTACTCATAATTAGCAATTTTGATTCCTTTTTTCTTATGAAATAAAGAAGAGCTAAGCATCTGTAAAACAATAACTATTATTTCAATTTAACAATAATTATTAATTTAACAAAAAAAAAACAGTATCAGTACCTGGCGTTGATCCATTTAAAAAATGTGAACGTTATCTTGTCCACTTAGCATTTTAAATGGGAGTAAATGACGTAGAGATGATAATTTTTATCTTACATTTTCTAAACATTTTCACTATCTTTTGTTTTATCTTTTTAAATTTTGTTTATTTATAATGTACAACAATTATAAAAAGTACGAGCTCTCAATAAGATTAATCAAATATCACCTTGATTTTTACAAAACTGATATATCACCATAACCTAATGCGGTACACGCTAAAACACCCATTTGGGTATAAATTCGCTTTTAAAACTTGAACGGCGTCTGCGACACTTCGGCCGGTGGCTTTGTACTTTCCTACTGGCTCTATAGATTGTTGATGCTGTTGGAAAAAAAGCACACAAGCGACATAGTTCGAAGAACTCATGTGGGCCTTAACTCTCTCTTTCTTTACTCTTTTACTCTTTTACTTGTTTCAGTCATTTGACTGCGGCCATGCTGGAGCACCGCCTTTAGTCGAGAAAATCGACCCCAGGACTTATTCTTTGTAAGCCTAGTACTTATTCTATCGGTCTCTTTTTGCCGAACCGCTAAGTTACGG
>NC_068982.1:26947160-26948095 GCF_001194135.2 Octopus bimaculoides
ATATATATACATATATACGACGGGCTTCTTTCAGTTTCCGTCTACCAAATCCACTCACAAGGCTTTGGTCGGCCCGAGGCTATAGTGGAAGACACTTGCCTAAGGTACCACGCAGTGGGACTGAACCCGGAACCATGTGGTTCGTAAGCAAGCTACTTACCACACAACCACTCCTAACATTTACCTTTTTCGTTTGAAACCGCACCCGCTTCCTTTCATGAAGGATGATGCCTAGCTTCATGCCAATAAAGGGTTTGAAATTGTAGTCTTCTCTCCCTATACTATTGATATTACCCCAGTTGGGATTAGAACATTGATTCTGAGAACCATTTGTGTATATGATGTGAATATACGATATCACACGTCTTTGTACTGCTTATTTCAATGACGTTCATAATTTTTTTTTTTTAATTATCTTTGCAGATACATATTGGATTCCAGTGATGTGTTTTCTAAACTTCAATACATTCGCAGTCGTAGGAACTTTGCCGTCCAGACGTTTTAAATATGTAAACATTTTATTTGTTATGCACATAATTATATACATACTTAAGCGCGCGCACACACACACACGCACGCATACACGCACACACACACATATACACATACATGGTGGTTGTCTACTCCTTAAACAGAGTTTGACCACCTCCTGCACCTACACCTTAGCCCTTTCATGGCGTCTGATGTGGCTTTTTAAACCAGACAGTGTTTTGAAAAAACACCCACACAGATTGCACCTCTGATTTGCACTACCAATACCTGCAAGTAAGTTCTGCTCATTGTGGATCCTAACATGTCTTTTAAGACCCCCATTGGATTTGCAAACCCTCTGGCACACACCACATTCAAACGTGTGCACAGACATATAATCAGAATAGGTGGGTGAGGTTTGTTTTCCATGGGTTCGCAGGTGAGATTTGAGGCCAGCCAAGGAC
>NC_068982.1:26950174-26950958 GCF_001194135.2 Octopus bimaculoides
TGCAGAGAAATGTTCTACCCAACGCTTATGAATAGAAGCGGTGTCAGTCAGAAGAAAACATCCATCTTCTGTTCTCACCGGAGCTACTGAAGAAGATTTTGGACCATATACCTCCCTAACATAAGAATACAAACAACTGGCATCATTTCTATCAGCTGCTTCTTGTGCCCCTTTTGCCCTATCATTCCACCATTCCTGTTTAATTTTCCTTAGAGCAGTTTGCACCCTCCTTTTCAGCTTTCTGTAAGTTTCATTTGAGTTGGGATTCAATGACTGAGAGAGCAGTGTATTGCCTAAGTTTTGTTTTTCTAAGGATTACGGTTGGACAGTTATTTTCTCATCGCTACAATTGTTTCGACGCAACGTAGTTCTCCAAGAATACAGGTATTTGATTATGCAACTGTTTGTTTGCATAATGAGATTTAGTTGTGTTTCCTCAGGCGATATGCGAGTGTTGTCTCTGTTAGTTTAAAATCGTCGACTTCAAGTCCATCCCCTTCCTCTGTCGAGGTTTGAATTTAGTAGCGGTTGATAGACTCATGTTGTGTGCTGCCAGAGTACGTTTGGCAGACTGCTATGAACGGTAGTAGATGGCTATTTTGGTACTGGCTGGCATTTGAATGGGATCGGTATTTCATTTGGTTGTATAGATCGCTAGCCACTACACATTCTTTTTTTTTCTCTCCTTGTTTCTTTCTGTGTTCCTTTCTGTGGAAGAGCGTAGGCTCGAAACGTTAAAGACTTTTTCACTTCCCGAGCGTTAGACCAATATACCCGTTTGTTG
>NC_068982.1:26950968-26957738 GCF_001194135.2 Octopus bimaculoides
TGTGTGTGTCTGAGTAATTGCTTCTGTTGCAATTAGTTTTTTTATTACTGTTGCTGTCTTCTTCTTCTCTCTTCATCTATCTATCTATCTATCACTTTTCTCTTTTCTTGTTAATTTCTCATTGCAATCATAATTTTCTTCTTTGATCCATCACAAAAAGAGACACATGACTTGGCGTTCCATAAATTAAGATACGTTGATACATTCAAATGCATGCACAAAGACAGACAGACAGACAGACAGACAGACAGACAGACAGACAGACAGACAGATAGATAGATAGATAGATAGATAGATAGATAGATAGATATGTGTATGTATACATATATTAGCTTCAAATTTTGGTTCAAGGTCAACAAATTCTGGGGAGCGGATTAAGTCGATTACGTTGACCTCAGAACTCAAGTGGTACTTATTTTATCGATCCCGAAAGGATGAAAAGCAAAGTCGACATCGATGGAATTTGGACTCAAAACGTAAAGACAGACGAAATGCCGCTAAGCATTTTGCATGGCATGCTTACAATTCCGCCAGCTCGCAGCCTTTTGTGTATATATGCATATATTAACGCTTGTTTTTATGTCAAGTTATATAAAAAAAATAATTTAATATTAAAATGACGGGTTACTCAATCCTTTTTAATGGAGCTCAAAGTTTATTACCTTTTACAGCAGTCTTGAGCAGATCTTGTCAGATGATAACCGTCTCATATTCAGCCTGGTTGTTCTGACTTACTTTCATCTTTGCATTGTCTGTGCTTTGATATCCATCGTAAGAAGACTTTCTGGCACTCCGTCGCTTACGAGGACGTAGGTTCCAGTTGATCCGATCAACGGAACAGCTTGCTCGAGAAATTAACATGCAAGGGGATGAGCACTCCGCAGATACATGTACTCTTAACGGAGTTCTCAGGGAGATTCAGCGTGACACAGAATGTTATAAGGCTAGCCTTTCGAAATACAGGTACTACACATTTTTGCCAGCAGAGTAGAGTGGAGCAACGTCAAATAAAGTGTCTTGCTCAAGGCCACAATGCGTCGTCGAGAATGGAACTCACGACCTTACGATCGCGAGCTGAATAGCCTAGCCACTAAGCTACACGCCTTTATAAAATAGAAAACGGGTCAAGAAAGGAAACGACTGTGAAACATTTTTACGTCAATGGATTTAAATGACGTACAGCAGTCTTTCCATTCTCTTGCTTTCCATTTGCAGGTTCCATAGAGAAACGTTACAAGATGATTGGTACTATTTTGGCTGCAAATTTTATGTCAGAGTATCGTTCTCCTAGAAAAATTGCCGTCCCCACGGCTTTGTCAAAAATAACGGGAGCCTCCTCTGCTCCTAGGAAATCTATTTGATCCATTGATGTGTCCCTGACAGATACTACTGTTCCGGGTCAGAACTAACCTAGGATTAATGGTTATTAGAGGATGATGATTCCACGCTCCCCCACAACTCAGCTCTCGAACTGGAGCCTTAGTACCGGGTACAGTTTAATGTCGTACCCAGGTTTTGATTTTTATTCGTGTTTGGTGCTCGTACACACTCCGGTCAGTAAGCATATGATAGCATTGTTAGTAACAGAAACTAAACCCAACTATTATATACATACGCACATACACACATACATAGACACACACACATACATACATACATACATACATAATACATACATACATACACACCCTGCTGTTGATGTGAAAATTCCAATGAAGGAGCCTTGGATCTAGATTAGAAACCGGCTCTTTCTCTTTTAGCAAGAAATCAAAATAAAACTGAATGATGACGTACATACATACATACATACATACGTATAAATATTTGTCTGTGTGTATAAAACTTTTGTTTGTTTCAACTAAATATACAACTACAAGAGTTAACTTGACATGTAATTACAATCATAGACAACTCTTTATATTAAAAGCCAACTCACAGTAAGAAGGAACTAAGTATTTACTTGTCTTCTCAAACTACACAACACCCTGCTTATTTCCTACTCTCAACAGAGATATGTAGAATGGATAAGCCTTTTCGCAGTAACTCTCAGCATTGGTACAAGACCCCTGCCATCTCAGAGGGGGATATATTAAATCTATTACATCTATAGACACCATACACAAATTACATAAAATTTATGCAATCGATTCAGTTTTCCCTATCTTTCTGGACTAACGTGCTACTATATAACACTATCTTTTCAACTTGTGCTCTCCTTTCTCCTGAATACCAATTAAGTCATCTAACTTCCAAAGTTGTTTCCATAGCATTTCCATTTTGGTCTTGGGCTTTTCTGCACCCAGAACCAGTCCTGTATAGAATCAAACATTGGAGTAACTTCCATTCAAGTGGTGTCTGTTTCCTTCCTTGGATTTAGTTGCAGTTGGTGCTGTCCTTCACCTATCTTAAAGGGTTTTTGGTTTTTACTCTTGCTGGATGCTCGCACACACTCTGAATAATAAGTGATAGCATAGTAATAGATACCAACCATCGCCATTTTGTACATACATACATGCATGCATATATACATACATACATACAGATAAATAGAGACATAAATACATGGTAAATAGATATGTACATACATGCACACATATATACATGTACATCGATCCCAGTGCGTAACTGGTATTTAATTTATCGACCCTAAAAGGATGAAAGGCAAAGTCGACCTCGGCGGAATTTGAACTCAGAACGTAACTGCAGACGAAATGCCTCTAAGCATTTTGCCCGGCATGCTAACGTTTCTGCCAGCTCGCCGCCTTTGTACTATGTTTATATTATAAATTATATGTACTAGAATGATGTCAAAAGTTTTGCTGGTTCATTAACTGTTTTAATGTATACCTACCCGCTCAGTGATAAACCACTTCTATCCGCCATGAATAGGAGGCAATTTCAGCACCACACATTTTTGTTGTAGTTGCAGACGGGGTTTTAGTGGTAAACCAAAGTGAGCACTCACAGTACATACTTATTACATTGTCAAATGACGTAATGAAATAAAAATGGTCAATTTTATGCCTATATATATACATATACATAGATATAAGTACATATATGTTGAGAGAGATTGAGAAAGAGAGACAGACAGACAGACAGATGTATGTATCCTTTGTAGTAGACATATAAGCAGAGCAAATTTATCTCTGTAGGCGGAAAAAAGTAGCCAACCAGTTTATATACACAACAAATCTAGTAACTTCAGAGAACTGGAGCCACTAATTAACATACTATAAGTATTTACCACCTTATTTAATATCAGTGTCCACTCAACACTTCAGAGAACTGGAGCCACTAATTAGCATACTCACCTTATTTAAAATCAGTGTCCACTCAACACATACACATGCACGCACATACAAATACATATATGTATATTTACACACACACACACACAGATACACACATACACAGACACGCACATATAATTAACCAGAATCAAAATTCTACTTTCAGTTAGGATTCAATTTTTTTTAGTTAATGCATGTTTTTAATTTGTTAAGTAAGTACATATATATATATATATAGACATGCACTCACATACACACATATGTATGTATGTATCAAATGGCAATCTTTATATCCTACTTAACGGGAATGTATTATTAAAACGTCGTATTTGTATTACAGAGATATTCGTCTCTAATATAGACGTACAGAGCCAAAAGCACAGACATATATCGTTAGTAAAGAATTGTCTGGCATGAGCACCGGAACTGGTAGATCGCATGATTTCGGTGAACATGCGCTTCTTCTGTGATATGTGTCTTTCGTTGCAGGTCAGCCAAATCTCACTGCCAATAATATATAGAATAACAGTGACTGTTCAGTCACTGGTGATGCAAATAGCCAGAAAGCTTTAAAAAGAAATAAATACTTGTGACGGAAAACGTACTTATACCAAATGGCATTCTTTATGCCCTACTTAACGTGAATGTATCATTCGATCGCCGTGTTCGCTTTGAGAGACTCTCTCATATAGACTTACATTGCTAAGAGCACAAGCAAATGTCAGTGGCAGGCGAGCGCTCTGTTATTTTATATATTATTGGCAGTGATTTGGCTGGCATGCAACGAGCAAATGCCTGCTACTGAGGAAGTGCAAGTACGCTGAAATCACATGATCTGGCTGTTCCAGTGCCCATGGCGAATGGTTTCATCTGCTAACGATATGTTTCTGTGTCCTTAACACAGTAGTTCTATATGACAGGATCTCTCGAGGTGAGTACCGCATTGATACAGTATTCTAACCCATATTAAGTAGAATATGAAGATAACCATTCTGTCTTAATACTGCTTCTGTTGCTAATATATATGTGGATTTATATATATATATATATATATATATATATATATATATATATACTAGCAGAGACACCCGGCGTTGCTTGGGATTAAAATGGCATAGTTTGTATATAATATATTACAGTTATGTTGAAACAGGTGATATGGGAAAGTGCATTTGTGGAGTAAATGATGGGCTAATTCGACTAAGCAACATGTTATGCGTCTGTTTGGAGTATTTCAGGCCCTAACCTGTGGAGGTTATGTGATTTTTGAACGCACCGAGAAGTTATGAATGGATATACTCTATTTTGCAGCAGTCGGCGCTGTCTAACACGACCCATCATCTAAAATGTTGACCTCCTTCGGGTTTGGTGTCCTACACCACTCACAAAGTAAATTTGGAGGAACTGTGGTTGTTTATTTGTGAGTAACAGTGAACCAAATAGGTGATAGATAGACTTGCCTTTGAACTTTGACGTCGTCGTAAATTCATGTTTATCTATCTTCTTAGATGCACCAAACGATGTCATTTGCAGAGTTGTATTGTTTGATATTGTTCAGAAAATCATTTGACTGGATGGAAATGTCTTCTAGAAGATCCGTAAGAGGTTGAGAATGAGCTGGTAGTGCTGGCAATGGAACCTGACCGTCTGAGCACCACATACCACTTGTTTCATTTGAAAATTTTAAAACTCTACCGAAAAAACAATTTGTGTTTAGCACACCAATTTGGACAGAGTTATTATTTTTATAAGAATAGGATGGATCATATCTGAAAACAGCTTCAGGAGTTGTAAAGAACGAATTTGTACTTAGTCTGTTTCTGAGAGCTATTCTATTGGACCTCTGTCTAATCATTAAAACATTGATTTAATGATCCAGCATTAAGTGCTGCAACATGCATTTGCTAATGTTGAGAAAATCTCATCTAGCCTTTCTCTTCAAACTCTCGCCTTTGGTTTTCTACAATCCTCCTTGCTTTATACTTGTTTCTGGAGAGATTACGTCTTTTCTTTGGTGGCATATTTTTCCCAATGTGGAGGCGCAATGGCCCAGTGGTTAGGGCAGCGGACTCGCGGTCATAGGATCGCAGTTTCGATTCCCAGACCAGGCGTTGTGAGTGTTTATTGAGCGAAAACACCTAAAGCTCCACGAGGCTCCGGCAGGGGATGGTGGCGAACCCTGCTGTACTCTTTCACCACAACTTTCTCTCGCTCTTTCTTCCTGTTGTACCTGTATTTCAAAGAGTCACACTCTGTGTCACGCTGAATATCCCCGAGAACTACGTTAAGAGTACACGTGTCTGTGGAGTGCTCAGCCACTTGCACGTTAATTTCACCAACTGGAACCCTCGACGTCGTAAGCGACGGAGTGCCAACAACAACAAAATTTTTTCCAATATTGTAAACAAAAAATTATGAACATAGAAAGAAATTACACATTAATCCCTATTTTTGTAAGCAGTTGTATCCGTAAAAAGTTTTATTTGAAAAGTGCAGAAATTGAAAGAAGATAAAACGAAAAGAACAGAGAAAGAAAGTGAAAAATGTATGTACGTCTATATGAAATGGACGTGCGTGTGTGTGTGTGTCTGTATGTGAAACAGAAAGAGGGTGATAAAGAGAGATAGAGTGAGTGAGTGGAGGTGTGTATCGTGAAGATTGACATATTTTAAGGTACACACACATATAGAAAATGTGACGTCATCGTATAAAATTTTTACGATAGTTTATTTATGGAAAAGATTATGCTAAACTTTTGAAATGCAAACATGTGAATGAAAATTAAGTTTAATTTGTAGCCAAAATAGTACTGAATCTTTTGATACCCCATACGTCAAAATCTGTAACTCGGTTTTGGAAAGCAAAAGGAATATACAATAGGCAGACCTCTACATGGTAGCTAGACCTGGTAGAAATAGCAGCTAAATCTCTCTCAAAACATCCTACTGTCTTAATCCGACAATTCTACCTATTATGTAGTTTGAATGAGAAACTATAACTAAAGATTAAGATTATCAACCACACACAGAGAGGAAAGCAGAGAGACAGCATAGCGACGGTTTTGGCTGATTGTCATCCTGTACTCCCTTTGTTGCTAGCGAAATGGTATATGCCGGCTGTCTGAGCAACTGGTTGTTTTAATGGCGGAACATACAGGACATTAAAGATTACAAAAATAGCGATTCTCACTTTGAAACTAATGATTTTGAAAATCTTATTAAATTACAGGACGCCCAGCTCTCCCCTGTATCCATGTTTAAAATTTCGGTGCAATCGGATGAACAATACTCGAGTTATAAGCGCACAAACAGACAGACAGACAGACGGAACGGATTTTATATATTAAGACATATATATATACACACACACACACACTCACACAGCCGCACGCACGCACACACACGCACATATATATATATTTTAGCAACAGAAGGATCTTTTCCTTATGTATGTATATATATATATATATATATATAT
>NC_068982.1:26958503-26960230 GCF_001194135.2 Octopus bimaculoides
ATATATATTCATATTTATATTTATTATATTTATATTTATGATATATATTTACGTCTTTTTTTCTTTATAGCCTACAGTGAAGTATATTTGGTTAATAGCAATTATCAGAGGCCTGATCTGTTTTCCATTCTTCATGTTTTGCAACTATTTACCAGAACAGCGGACATTTCCTGTGTACTTCTCAAATGATTATGTGTATATTATTGGCATTGTATTACTTGCCTCAACCAATGCTCACTTTACGACGCTAGCTTTCCAATATGGGCCAACGTAAGTATATTTTATGGTCTTTACTTTCTTCCATGTTCTTTTCCCATTTAATAATTACTAATAGTTAAGGTCCTTATTTTATAGCCATGACTGTGCGCTGTCGTTGAGCCTTATCTAACTAAAGTATATGATGTCTCTTCGATTTGACTATTGCTAAGGAAGAAATAGATATCTGTCGGGAGATATACTGTAGGAGTATTGTATGAGGAAAACAAAATATTTTGAACGATTAAGCGACGTTAGTAAGGGGATTTCATCTCATGCATCCGTGTCTGTTTTGAAAAGATGCTATTTCAAATGAGAAAGAGGAACAGTTACCGTTTGCTTAAAACTACACATAAATTCGTGTATGTCCAACTTCTAATCAGTTATTAAGTATAGTTTGTTCTCTTTTGAATAGATCACACATTGTATAACCAAGATCAGAAAAAAATTGGGGATCCGGTTGTAGCAATTTTTTTTTATTATTACGTCATAAATTAAGGAGGCAAGCACACTGCACAAAATGTTACGCGGGTTCAATTTCCGCCGAGATTGACTTTGCCAATCAGACCTTCGGGGTCAATAAAGCAACTACCAGTTGAGTACGAGGGTCGAAGTAATCGATTAACCCCGCCCCAAACATTCGGATATGTGCCTATAGTAGAGAGAATTATTACGTCATGAATTGCATAATTTTGCACATTTTTACTCACGTATACTAGTATTCCATGTGGAAATTCTTACAAAGATGGTCGATCAGTTCAAAGTTGGATCTGTCTACGAATGTTGATAACTAACACTGGATTACATTTTTGTTTTCTTCTGATGCTCCGAAGTAAGGGTGATTAAGCAAGTGTCTTTGTAACGATTATCGTACAATATTCTTGTTTACATACACTAGTGAAACACGTGTAAAGATTATGCAAACTATGACATAATAATAAAAAGCTTTGTTGCAACCAAAGTTTTACTTTCATTCTGATTTTGGATATACATATGTGTATATGCAAATACATATATGTGTATATGCATATACATATGTATATGTGTATCAAGAACATATATAAAAATAATTCTTTTGACGTGAGGGAATTATTGGATCTTGAAGAAGAAAACTTACATATATTAGTGTGTAAATACTGGATTTAAAAAAAAAACCTTTCGATAGAAAAAGTCTCAGGCTGTCGATAGAATTCGAAATAACATCTTTTTTAAACATACCAGGCGTTCTACCATTGAACCAGAGCAAGCTCGAATTTCTCTGTCCATTTGAAAAACTTCATTCTGAACACTGAGAATTGTACGTTGCTGACATCACAAGAATTTTGGAAATTTCCACAGCACATGGAATAATTCTTTTTTAGAACGTTAGATCTTGAAGCAGATAAGTTATAAATAATAGCGCACGCGTATGTATATGCACACACACACACACACACACACACACACACACACACACACACACACACACACAC
>NC_068982.1:26960963-26968451 GCF_001194135.2 Octopus bimaculoides
TATATATATATATATATATATATATATATATATATATATTCAAACTTTCCAATGTAGATTCAATCCATCACTGGAACTGTAAAAATCTGTAAAACTTTCCAGAAGTTTATCATTTAAATATATATGAAGATGTTTATTTATGCAACTATATGCATGAGAATGCATACATAAAACAATATATACAAATCTGCACATACATACATACATACATACATACATACATACAAGCAAACAAAATACCCTGTTGTTGATGTTGAAATTCCAACGAAGGAACCTTGGATCTAGGTTAGAAATCGGTTCTTTCTCTATTGGCAAGAAATCTTGAAATAAACTGAATAATGACATACATACATACATACATACATACATACATACATACATACATACATACATACATACATACATACATACATGCATGCATGCATACATATTGATATATGAATATAGATATAGAAACGGAGAGAGAGAGAGAGAAAGAAAGAGCGGGGAAAAGAGATGGGGGAGGAAGAGAAAATATTTTTTGTAAATATGAATAATATTTTTCATATCATATATTTATTTCTTCCTATCAGGTTGCTGAAAAGTGATGAAGTTGTAATTGGTGGAATGATGCTGAATATTTTCTTGTATCTTGGAATTCTATCTGGTGGCTTTTTATCATTTTTGTATCCTTACATCGTGAAGAACATCGGCAGTTCTACCCTAGTGAATGATGATTCGGATGCGCTGAACTTTTGAGAAAACACTGCAGGAATTTGAGGATTTGTTGTTTTCATCATTGTTCATCTGATCTCTTTTTGTATATAGAAAATTCCGAGACGCCAAAAGACCAAATACCAAAAACAAATTATTTTTAACGAAATTCCTCGTTACCGAAATTAACTTTTTACATAAACAAATGGTCTATGTTAAAAGTAATTTTGTTTGAGAGGAAATTAGATTGCGTGGGTTTGCTATCATTGTCATATCATTAGCGACATGAAATTAGCTAAAACAATTATAACCAAGAATTCATGACTACAAAACACCCCCCCCCCCCCAAAAAAAAAATACATAATGAAAAAATAATATCAAATTAGTTTTCCTAGCCTAGAAAAATTTTCCCACAAACAATTAACATTTTTAAATACTCCATCAAGATAGAGTATTTTAATAGGAAATAGTTAAGTATTGTTGCAACATACATATAGAGCAGAAAATAGTCTGCGTTGTACATGTTAGGGATTTTGAACGTTGATTTCCCATCAAATGGATATTGGTTCCTATTTTGTATATTAAGCCATTTGATATTTTTGGATTACGATTACTATTTTGCAATCACTTCATCATATAGCATTTCAAAGAGCATGAAATCAAAATACGAGTATGTATTAAGATGCATGCATACGTGCATACATACATACATGCATACATACATACATACATACATACATACATACATACATACATACATACATACATACATACATACATATATACACGCACAGCATATATGTGTGTACGTGTATGTCATAGTTATTTCATTCATTCCGTTTCTTTAATTTACAAAAAGATACTATCTTAGCACCGACCACCGCTGGGATCGTTATACATTCTCGGTGATAAAACATCTCGCTCACATGAACTAAAATATTAATTCTTAGGTTCGTATGCATTTAGGTACTAAGTATATGTGTAATAGCTATATTTGTATATACTGTGTGTATGTGGGTACGAGTATAAAGTATGCATATGTACACATATAGGCGCAGGCATGGCAGTGTGGTAAGAAGTTGCTTCCCAACTACATGGTCTCAGCTTCAGTTCCATTTGACAGCCGTAGTTGGTGTGTTTACGTTCCCGTAACTTAGTGGTTCGGTAAAACAGACTGATAGAATAAGTACCAGGCTTAAAAGATATGTACTGGGGTCGATTCGTTCGACCAAAATTCCCCAAGGTGCCCCTTTTATCTAATAACTGAAGCAAGTAAAAGATAAAAGATAAGGAGAAACAGTTCAGTTGGGAGAGCATTAGAGTGAAGATCTAAAGGTCCTTGGTTCAATCCTGGGTTCCAGCATCTGGTGGCTAGTCTCTTAGTCTTTTAGATGCAGAGGTGGCTGTATGATAAAAATTTTGCTTCCCAACCATATTGTTCCACATTCAGTTTCACTGCGCGGTTCCTTGGGTTCAACTATCACTTAAATACTATAGCCCTGGGCCGACCAATGCTTTGTGGGAGGATTTGATAAACGGATAGATATGTGTGTGTGTTTGTGAGCATGTATGTATGTATGTATATTTCTGTGTGTGAGTCTTTGAGTATGTTTGTCCTACATCAACATTGTTGGTTTATTTTTGTCCCTGTAACATAGCGGTTCGGTTAAAGAGACAGATAAAATAAGAACCAGGCTAAAGTGTAAATAAGTATTAGCGTCGAGTTGTTCGACTAAACCCTCCAAGGCGGTGCCCCAGCATGGCTGTAGTCCAATGACTGAAACAAGTAAATGATAAGAAATAGAAAGGTTCAAATGAATATATATTTTCCCCGAATTTGTATGAATGTGTATAGAATAATATATCAGTTGATTCTGGTTTTCACGTTTTTATTATGGTATTTTAACATTAAAAAAATATTTTGTAATGTTCATAAAGTTTAATTGGCGCTTTCATACGTTCCTAGTAATCATCAGATTTCAAAATGTATTTTACTGACAGTTGAGTTCTTGACAACTGTATATGAACATTACAAAATATTTTTTTAATGCTAAAATACCATAATAAAAAATCCTGATATATATATATATTCTTTTTTCTCTTTTGTACGTTTCCACCAAAAGGCTGTGGCCATGCTGGAGTACCGCCGGTGTAATCCCCTTTGCAAAATATTATAAACACCATGAAATTTCGTCACATAGAGAAAGACATTTTGGATGTAATATGCACGTTTCTTACCCCTATATAATTTTACACCTTCCTAAGCTTTAAATTTCACAGTGATATAACAATTTAGATTAGTGTCAACATTAATCTAACACTTTTCGTATCATTAGATTTAACTTGAACTAAGTTATTTACTTACATCGTGAAGAACGTCGGCAGTTCTACCCTAGTGAATGTTGATTCTGATGCGCTGAACTTTTGAGAAAACACTGCAGAAATTTGGGGATATATGTGTGTGTGTGTGTGTGTGTGTATTGTATGTATGTATATATATACACACACAAATACATATATCCTCTACTTTCTGTCAAAATGATTCAAAACATTTAAAAACGTATCCTTCGATTAATATTTTCATTTCTTTTTGTGTGTATATCATTTTATTCTGTTCTTCTCGGTACGTATTTATTTTCAAGTAACTTATTAATACTTCATTACATTATGCATGCTAGTTGCATTTTTGTGTTGTACTAGTATTAAAATATAAATTAAATACAGTAGTAATCGGGATGTTTATGTCAGTCTATAGTAACGAGATATCCTAAGTTATAAATCCTAAGAACAACAAAACAAAAATGGGTGCCATGTAATTAATTTTACGTTTAAGAAAGAAAGAGAGGAAAGAACATGTTTCGAACTGCGGTTCTTCGTCATTAAGAAACGGTAAAGAAAATCGTAGAGGACAAATTTCTGTAGAAACGGTGTTTTACGATGAAAGTCATATGGCGTAATGAATTAAATGAAGCGTATAAAGAAGAATGGTGCTTTTCAGCCAAACGAAATAATGTACAAAGGTAAGCTTGTGTGTGTACATGGGGAAGAGGCTATAGGGCCAATAGGGGTAAGTTGTGAGAGTACGTTCTGTGAGTGTAGGTAAATGTGTTCGACAACGTGAGCGCCTAGTCCACCGATCCTTTAGAGAGACTCGGTGAACTGGTGAAGATCTGGGTCTCTGTACATCCAGCAAACACATTGGCATATTTAAAATCTTCCTGGTTTCCACGATCGTCCAGTGACCGGCTCAATAAAGAAAAAGCAATTGAGGATAAGGACGTGTTCGGTTAAGCAGAAAAGTGTATTGAGCTTGATCATGGAGCAAGGGTCAATGAAGTATTTTAAGGCTAAGAGAACATCCTCATGAAGGAAGACAATTTTAAAGGACTTGATGTTTATATTGAAAAGGAACCGGGCTTACGGGTGAAAGAGAAGGACTTAAGGTGGTGGTGGGCGTAGCTGATGTCGTGGATGTGCAATGGAAAGGCTACAATCAAAAGGGAAAAAATTGCTCTAGGTATTTGATAGTGAGTTCAGTAAGACACTTGCATTTGGAAACAATGTAGTACCTTTGTGGACTGCACAGAACGGTATTTCTTGTACTAAATACTGATTAGGTGGATTGTCTGTCGCAGATTGACTGAACGTTTAAGGAAGAGCCCCTTTTATACACCCAATGTAACTACACAGGACCACTTCGACTTGTGACACGTGACTAACCACACCACGCTATTTCGCATCTTGGATCAACTACTTACCGCTTGCACCGTGAACAATAGCCAACCATCTTTCTACACAGAGCTTGTCCAACTGATATTAATAACCAGCATTTGCACTTCACATTTCCTTCTTCTCCACACACTAACAAGCATGACCATTAGCCATTTATTGCGCGCGCACACACTCACGCACACACACACACACACACACATACTTACATATGCACTTCTACCATTATGTTTCATTCATGCTAAATACTCACCAGACATTCATATTACATGCTCATACGCTTCATGCCACAAATGCATACGCGCCTACACATACATGCAAGCATATTCTCATACTTTATCTGTCTTGGCTCTATCATACATGCACATACACCTTTCACATACGTGCACATTCTTTGGTTAAAATAATACCCTTTGGCTGAAAAACACCCCACAAGTCTATTCATTTCTGTTAATCGTTTAATTTGTTTCATTATGTAGCATTCATCGCAAAACATTGCTTTCGTGGAACCTTCTTAAACCGTTTCCTTCCCTCGAAGACTACTGTCTGATATACTGAACACTCCGCTGTTTCTTTCTTAAGACACAAATTAATTATCTTGTACTACTATATTTTCTTCTCCGTTCTTTTTCTTTTTTCTCCTATTTACATGTGTGTGTGTGCGTCTGTGTGTGTGTGTGTGTGCATGTCTGTCTGTCTGTAAGATTTGTACAAGATTTTAATTCATAGAATCATGCGACTATCACAGTAAGCTCCTCTTACGAATACTGGCTATCAGTCTAAACAGTAATCAATTACAAAAAGGTGCAATATAAAGTGTCCATGTAACTGAAAATACCGAAAAGCCGAGAGATAAATTTATTTTGTGAGGAGTGTGTAAAACATAAAGTCAAGATGAATGAAAGGTGAGTATGGATTTATTTAATTGCGTGAATTCCATAGAATTCCATAGCAACTTTCATCATGTAGTAATAATTTCAGTATGCAATAAATTATATGTACATATTTGCATTAATATAAATGCTCAACATTATGTATTACAATTGTATATTCACAAATTAACGCAAATAAAAAAAAGCTAGCTCGTCAGATTCCCAGAACATCATGATTAGTGTTAAATTTGTTAAATTCACTTCAATTTTTTTTATTTATTTCGTGTGGTTTCCAAATTTTTATTGCAAAACTGACCTAGTCACCGAGACAGCTCCACTTACTTGCAATGGAACTGTGCCAGTGGAAGAATTTAAAATTAATTTAAGAGTTTTGTGTCCAAGAATAGCTCTTCTGCGACGTATTGGCTAATTTATGTTTTAAAAGAATCACAGTATATCAACCAATGATAGAGCTACTAATGGATCGCTCGGCCTGCCAGAAATGTCAGCTGAAACTCCCTCAAATCACACTATATCTTCTTTTTATAAGGGGAGCAAACATTAAGTAGTGTAATCCTAGATGCATTATATCTGAAAAGAAAAACCATGATGTTCATAATTGGAATATGTTATCACAGGTTTGCTTGAACAGAATTGACCTGGAGAAAAAGAAACACATCAAATACATATTTATATGAGAGAAGAAATGCAATATTGTGACGATTCTATCATTGTTAAGAGAGTTAGCAATATAAAGAAAATGGTTTCCGACAAAGCAAAATAGATTCTCGTTTCTTTTGGCTTGTCACAAGGCCATATTTTATCCGCCACGACACGGAAACAAGACCGACTGAAGCTACTAGCATCTTAGATAGTTACTCGGGATATTAAGTACTTGGAGGCACCATGTTGTTTGTTTGGGATAGAGCAAAAACATACAAACGTAAAAATGCAAAAATAAAAGGTATTTCAGTCTTATATTCAATAAAATGTAATAAATGCTTTATTCTTCATTTACAGTTGTTAAGCTTTGTCAGAAGATTTCTATATTATACATGCAAGGACACAGAAATTTCTCTCTCCCAAGACGCCAGTAACATTAAAGCTGGTCCTGCACGGCAATGGTACGCCTATTCCAGAGTCATTAGCATTTAAGTAAAATATAAGCAAAATGGTTTCCGACTAACTTATTGAATTAGCATTGCATTTCAGCTTGTCAGATTTTTTTCACGGTTTACAAGAGAAGAAGCAGCACCCATAACAACTCTTTCTTTCTGCAAGGTTTCTGAGATTAGCGAGAAGTGCTGTCTTAAGTGAATACATTGGGCAGTTTCCCGGGGTCCTCACGGGTCTAGAGGACCACTTTTGATCTATGTATGTTGTGGCTTGATATCAGTAAGTAAATATTACAGGGTTCAGTTCAGGGGCCTATAATGCTGTTGAAACGGCCCTGTTAGTGAGCGTAAAGAGAGAAAGAAACCAATGCTTGTGGGTTGCTATAATAGGAAGCAATGAATCAATATATCAAGCTATCCTCAGATCAGAGATCTTTCCAAATACTTACAACTCATTAAACTCCTCTAAAGCCACATAAAGTGTTAAACCGAGCTAGCTATTAGGACCATCACCAAAAAAACTACTCATATTGTTGGCTCCACGACACAAAAACAAGAAACCCATCGAATTTGTTTACTGACTAAGCAAGAAGTCGGATTTCATAACGGAAATCGATAGAGTCGAATTTATTTGTTATTTTGCTTTGTTTTGCTCCAAATCGGCTGTGATCGAAAAGACTTTTGATCAAAAGCGTTTCAAATGAGGCTACTCTGTTCAAATATATAATGCTTACTGAACTCCTCTTGAACTTCAGGCGTTTAAAAGAAGAAAATAAAGCGGTTAAAACTAAAGTATATATCCTTTCTACTTATAATAATACGATGAGATATTTCAAACTGATATCTTATCAGTCAGTGCCGTTCATTTATTCTTTATGACTCATTCCTCGGTTTCTTTCTTATTCTTTCTCGGTCTCGTTTTCATATCTATTATTGTCCCATATTTAAATTTTCTTTATCTTACGCATTTATCTTTATCTCTTTCTCTTTCTCTCTCTCTCTCTATCTCTCTCTCTCTCTCTCTCTCTCTCTCTCTCTCTCACACACACACACACACACACACACACACACACACACAC
>NC_068982.1:26970109-26973875 GCF_001194135.2 Octopus bimaculoides
GTTTCGGGTTGATTTCCACATTCATAAACAGTCAGTAGGCGTGATTAATATCCCACCTAAATTTATTTCAGACCCGGTTTCGATTCTTAACTGATGTTACAGAGAATTTCTTATTTCTTTACTGCCCACAAGGGGCTACACACACAGGGGACAAACAAGGACAGACAAACGGATTGAGTCGATTATATCGACCTCAGGTGCGTAACTGGTACTTATCTAATCACCCCCGAAAGGATGAAAGGCAAAGTCGACCTCGGCGGAATTCGAACTCAGAATGTAGCGGCAGACGAAATACCAATAAGCATTTCGCACGTTGCGTTAATGTTTCTGCCAGCTCGCCGAGAATTTCTATGGTCAATGAGACAATCATGTGACATTTTTTATTTGGCGATAGGAGAAAAGCTAGCATCCGTATCCTCTTTCAAGCCCTTCGACACTGATGAGTTGGTAAAGGAAGAGAAGGACCATGAGTCAAGAGAATGAGCACATCATGATAAATTGGTACTCCGTCGGATATGACGATGTGTTTTCCGGTTGATCCGATTAACGGAACAGCCTCTCGTGAAGTTAACATGCAATTAGCTGAGCACTCCACAAGCATGCGTACCCTTAATGTAATTTTCAGGGAGATTGAGCGTGACACAGAATGTAACAAGGCTGATCCTTTGAAATAAAGGTACAAATAATTTTTAGTAACTGAGTTGACTGGAGCAATATGGAATAAAGTGTCTTGCTCAAGGACACAACGCACTACTGCGTATCGAACTCACAACCTTACAATCATGAGTCAAATACCCTAACCATTTGGTCACACGCCTTCACAGCACATCATGATATCATGTTTCCCTCAGACCAGAGACCCTTAAAGATACTAATAACCTTTGAAAGATAAATAGGTTGAAAGTACCTTTTCAGTTATACTCTGAGAAAAACCAACCATATGATTCCAATATTTGTATTAACTGGAAAGAAAGCAGCACACTGGCAGAATCGTTAGCATGCTGGACAAAATGTATAACCGCATTTCTACTTGTTCGGAGCTCACATTCACCAAGGTCGACATTGCCTCTCTTCCTTTGGGGTTTGATAAAATAAGTACCAGTTGAACACTAGGGTCGATGTAACCGACTTCCCCAACCCTCAAAATTGCTGGCCTGTGACAAAATTAAAAAGAATTATTAACTGGAAGTGAAAGGCGGTGAGCCGACAGAATACATAATGGCATTTCTTCTAGCTTTACGTCTTCGGTTCAAATTCTGCCGAGATCGACTTTGCCTTTTATTCTTTCAGGGATAAACAAGTACCAGTTAAGCAATCGGGTCGATGTCATCTACTAGCCCCCGCCACCAAGATTCAGGCCTTAAAAACCATAAAACTATCAACACAAGATTTAAAAGATTTAGAATTAAGATGGCGGATTACGTAAAAATGTTCGAAGGAAGAAACTATCAGACTAGAACTCTTCTCACAAGGAACAACAATGAAAGGATGAGGGGTAGTAGAAAGAAGAGACACTTGATTAATAACCATAAGAGGATGAACAAAAGACGAAAGTTTGATACAACGACTGTGGAAACATTTATATAATAAAGACAGAGGAGTGATATCCCTAATAAGAAACAGTTATATAGCAATTATATATTGGGGCAACTTGGTCAATATTTCTTGAGAAAATAACACAAATGTCTCGTATGGAAGTATTTTTTTCACTTTCAAGTTCAGGTTCGAGTCCTTGGGCAAAAATTTAATACTTAGTTTCAGGTGTGGAAGTCTGTAAGAGAGATGTTTCCTGTTCTTGGATGGTAGATTTAATCCGTTGTCCCGTTTAACACAACTACTTAGTCCCCTTGGGCGTTTTAACTGTTAATTACTCTTGATAGCTGCCACTGATCATCAAACGAAGAGGTAATTCATCTCATTACTTCATGCGATAAATAAATATTCATGGCCTTGGTATTTGAATTATAGGAATATCAAATACAGGAGTCTTATAGAGATGGGAAATTAATGGCTGCCACTAAACAAAACAGGATATTGAAGATAAAACATTTGTTAAATACTTCATCTTTAAGAAACCCTAAATGGGAATTGAAATAATTCTAAAGGAAATGCGTTCGATAAACATGAAAGCTATCACGACCTGGACCGAAACAAACGACAAAGTGAGATTGGTTTGATGTTATTTCTCGAATCATACAATAGTGAAGTGATATTCATAATCAGCGTCATTATATCTCCATCTGTTTATGTATATATTGATAACTCTTTAGCATTGCCAGGAGAGTAGAAAATAATTTGCTGAGGAAGTCTAATGAAACCGAAACATCTGCTTTCATCGGTCGGCTTTAGAGACCAGACTCGTTCCGATCTACAATTGTTTATACTATTGTCTAAAAACATTCAACTGATCTAGTTAGAGTTATCCCCCCTCATTTATATATTTTTAAGCACCTTAACAGCGAATCTCATTTCCTAATTACATGAATATTAAGAGTTAATGGAAGTTTTTCTACTCACTATAATACACACGTATTGATTGTATAATGTATTGTAGCAAGTATCTAACAGTAAATGAATCACTTAAATCATCTCACACCAAAACTAAATTATATACCTCTACGTGATTGCTTAACTTATCAGCAAACGAGGTCAAATTCCCCTTAAACTATGAACTATCGTATAAAATTAATGACACTATGACAGCACTCAACAATGTTGCTTTACAGAAATGATTCTTAAACAAAGGGTGGGATAGTCATCGCTTTTGCCTTTGGTCGGTATTGACGCCAGTAGAATGTTTATAGAAAACCAAGTAGCTACAGAAGTGAAAAAAATAGGCAACAGTTTAGACTTCAACGATATTGATACAAACTGCATTCCAGAAGTTTTGATACATTTTCAGGAGAGGCATTTGTTAATTTCAAAGAAGTACAAAATTTTAACCTCCTTCAAAGTAGGATCCTTTTATTTCAATGCACTTGGGGTAGTGCTATAGCCATTTCTTGGAGGCCCCATGGAAGTCCTCCAAAGACAAGGTAACCTCTTTTATCACAGCATCCTTCATCTTTTCCTTAAGCTTGGGGAACAACCAAAAATCATAGGGAGCAAGGCCTGGACTGTAGGAAGGGTGAAGGATAATTTTGATGCCCATCTCTGTCAAGGAGTTGGTTACCAGTCTGGAATTGTTAACTGATGCATTGTCCGGATGCAAGTACTCTGGCCTTTCGCAACGGAATCTCTTTCTGAACTCCTTCAAAACTGCCATAAAGTACTCTTTGTTAACCGTCTGGCCAGAAGAAACCCAGAGCATGTAGATGATACCATTACTGTTGAAAAAGGCGACCATCATGAGCTTCCCAGTGGGTTTGCTCTGCCTGGCCTCTTGTGCCTGCAAAAAACAGATGCTCGGTGCAAACAAAATAGTTTGGAGCATTTCATAAGTTTTTGTAGCGTCTTTGCTCGGTTTAACACAAAACTTTATTGCATAGCGAGCTTCCAAAGTGTCTTCAGGCCCCGATTGCATACTGCTAACTAGTCAGTTGTGACAAGCAGTGTTTGGCAGGATGTCTTCAAAGTGCAGTTACAGCCGTCCCCTTCAATTTGGAATAACATAAGTTAGCAGGTCAGCTTATTCGATGTATAGTAATGACATACTAATATTACAGTAATATAGGAAAATTACAACTGTTACCCCTAAAAAAAAGTCTGAAAACTTCTGGAATGAACCTCATATATATATATATATATATATATATATATATATATA
>NC_068982.1:26975423-26978694 GCF_001194135.2 Octopus bimaculoides
TAGGGTTAAAGCAAATTTAAAATGAAAAAAGCAAATAAAACGAAGGTATGGAGGTTAAATACGCTTTACATCGCTTAATCAGCCAAAGGAGTAAATATAAACAACTGAATACTTGTCAGTGATTGGTTGAAATTATCGAAATAAGACAATTTTTTACATGAAATAAATTCGAATACAAAAATATTTTTCTGTTCTATAACACAAAATAGATAAGTATACGAAGTTTGAAAGTCTTTCCGTACCAAAAACACTACGTAAAACATTAATGAAAAATGTGGCCCCCGTTTTAAAATAGATCCAGCATCTCAGCAAACAAGCAGCGGGAAAAAAATCTGAATGCATTCTAATACAAACTGGTATTTCAGTGATCAGTAGAGGTTACTGCACATAGCAAGTGCAACAAAAAACAATGAAAAATATCTTTAAAATTTATTTAATCATTTTCCACAATATATAGAAAATACATAGAAAAGGTAAATCAGCATCCATAAAGCCAGAAAACTCACTCTCATCAGTATCTTCTTCAAACAGGAGATCATCTTCAGTAGCATCAAGGCCATTATTAGCACCGTAGATATTTTTTATGATTTCACAACTACTTCTGCCGTTACAACATTCCGTGAACTTTTTACCCTCTCATGCACCTCTATACGTGTAGGTTTCTTCCTACTTTTTGATGTCACTTCAAAATCTCAAGGCTACAACCATTTGTTCCACTCCTCCCACAAGAATCCTTTAAATAGTTTGTTAATTAAAACATCTAAATAGTGTGCCTGGCTGGTTAAAGCCGTCTGGAATTACAGCTAATTGGGCAGTCAGTTCTGTAACATTCTTCTAAAAAGTTCGGTTCTATCAGCCCAAAGTTAGTCCCTGACTCATAGGTTGTGCTGATAATGAAACCTGCCAAGATGCCATGACTCATTTTATCAGGCCACAATTTCATTCCTTCTTTATCCATCCAACTATTTTGAATAGACGTTACAGAAATGTCATTGGATATTCTTTATTTAAGCAATGCATTCCTTTTAAAAATTAAGATAAAATTTAGTTGTGTTATCAGCAGCATTTAGTTATGTTTCTTTCTTTTTTTATATAAATTTCAACCAAAACAGAACCAAATTTGTTTTATCTCATTCTAGTGTTAACAAAATGAGAGCACGACTGAATTCACTGAGCTCTCTCTCTTAAATTGTGTTATTTAAACCAATGTGAGAACTCGTTGTTACTTTAGTGATTTGATGTTGTCTAATACCATTGATGTGTGACAATGTTGCTTCCTTTATCTGGGAATTGCACACAGTATAGCTTTTTGATTTGGGCTGCGTCTAACTTGCTAAAGATTATGATATATTAGCTAGGATAGATCTGATTAATTATTGCTCGTGCACGATAAATAAAGTTATGCGCTTCTTTATCTATAAGGGTGTGCACGCGAGCACGCGAGCACGTAGTCTGAAGATGTGAAGCGAAAAGGTTAAGATGTTTACTTCGTGATCTTGAGCTACCACATTCGATTCCACTCTGTAACACAACATTGCTTCGGATCAACCCAAGTTTGTTGAATGGAACTGTGTGTAGACGAAAGCCCTTTTAGGTGAGCTGTACCTGCAATCAAAAGAGCCACCCTAGTCACATACGGTGTCTTATATAAAGAATACAACATTGTGAGAAGAATACTCAATGGTGATCTACACAATAATTCAATAAGTTGGTAGTTCCATTGATCTAACAGCTGGAATATCCATCGTTTGAAGCAGTCGGATTATCGTCCATTTACTTCACATTACTTATCTTACAAAGTTCCCAGAATGAGCAGCCAATGATGAAATAACTGTTAAAATCGAACTGCACACTTCAAAATTTGCACTAAGAATAAGCAGAAGTTAAAATTACTACCTGCTTTTATAGCAAGATGATGCAGGTAGTTTATCCCATTCCCCTCCGACTTCTAGTTCATGCAATCGAAAAAACAGCATTATTTATGGGACGACCCAATACATACATACATATATATATATATATACATATATATATATACACACATATATATACAAACGTACATACATACATACATACATGTATATATATACATGTATATATACATGTATATGTATGTATGTATGTATGTATGTATGTATGTATTATGTATGTATATACAGAGAGAGAGGGGACAGAGAGAGTTACATGCATACTCATAAATTAAATGCGTGTACGTATTGTCAAGGGAAATAACTCCTAAAGTATATTTTTAGAGTAGTCATTTAGTGATGACCAAATATAGCCAGGGACATGGGAGTGTCTGAGTTTCTTATCAGGCATGTAGTACATGAAGACATTCGGTATTCCTCATACAAGATGTGAACGGGCCAATTTTTATCCTAAGCCATCAAGGAGGAAAGATTTCGCTTTGAAGCTTCTGAACAAACTCAACCATCCCCACCAACCGAAACATACTTTGGTTTTCCTCAGACGAGAAAATTTCTTCCAGAATCAGATGGTGAACACACAGAACAAACGTTGGCTTGTTGTGTCCCCAAAGCATATACCGGGAGTGATAAAAATCAAACATCTAGTCAACATCATAGTGTTTGGGGTGACGGCGACGTTATACCATCATTCATCTTCACACACGGCCTCAGACTCAACACAGAGGCCTACATCAAGTGCCTGGAGGAGGTAGTGCTGCCCTGGGTCAAGAGGGTGGCTTCTGGAAGACCCTATGTCTGGCAACAGGACTCTGCATTATGTCACACACGTAGGAAAACCCAGTCATGGCTGTCAGACAATTTCTGCGACCACACCACCCCTAACACCTGACCACCTAACTCCCCAGACTGCAACCCCCTTGATTATCATGTGTGGGGTACAGTTGAGTAAGAGACCAACAAAATTCCCTGTAACACCAAAGATGAAATGAAGGCAAGGATTATGGCAGCATTCACCCTCTTAAACAAAGAGACCGTCCAGAAGAGTTGCAGGAGATTCTCAAGTCTTTTGGAGGCCGTAGTTGAAGCCAATGGCGATTTTATTGTATAAATTAACTCTTTAATATTTCCAGATATTTTTATGTAATTTTGGTAAATATACCTGTAGAAATGAGAGATCAGTGTTATTTTCATTTTTGTGTAATTTAGACGACGATTTATTCACCACATCCTGTATATGAGTATACAGGATGAGTATTTTTATATTTATTACGCTACATGACGTTTACAAAATATTACCAGTTTCAATGAGTATGTCCATCTTGACATGACGAGTGTGTGTGTGT
>NC_068982.1:26979836-26983434 GCF_001194135.2 Octopus bimaculoides
AACCGAAACCAGGCAGCAGTATACAGAGCCATGAGAGGAGGAGCAGGGAACATCACAGAAACTCCTTCACAAGAAGACATAGACTCCTTCTGAAGGAAAATCTGAAATGAAGAGAAGGAGTTTAACCAAGATGCTCTGTGGCTGGAAGAAATTCAAAGTTATTGCTCCTGCGTTACATCCAAGACATACAACATTGATGATAAAACACTTGCAACTGTGATCCAGAAACTCCAGGATGGAAAAGCACCTGGAAGAGACTTGATTGTTGGATATTGGTACAAGAGGCTAACTTTCTACCAACTATATCTTATCAATCTGTACCAGCAAGCTCTCAATGGGAACTGTAGCATACCACACTGGTTAGCTCTGGCAGACACAAAATTGATCCCCAAATGTAGAACCACCCACATGCAAAGCACTACTGGCCAATTCCATGCCAGAGCTAAATGTATAAGATATATACAGCATGCTTAAAACACTTCCTCGGGGCCATTGTGAAACCAGTAACATCATCACAGCAGAACAAGCAGCTGGGAAGAAGGGAGTCTGGGTATGTGCCAAGCAATTGTTAATCAACAAAACTGTGATGTCAGAGGTGCAAAAGCATAGGAGGAATCTAGTCTCAATGTGGCTAGACTACAAGAGAGCCTTTGACTCTATTCCCCACTCATGGATGCTAGAAACCCTTCAACTTGCTAAAGTTCCAGTGAACATAGTCAAAGCCATGACTGACCTGACTTTATCGTGGGCCACCATCTTGAAATTAAACACAAAAAGTGACTGTATTATCACTGATTGAATACAGTATCACAAAGGCATATTTCAAAGGGACAGCCTCTCTGTGATGTTGTTTATACTTTCTCTAAACCCCTTGTCTTTCATGTTAAGAAGGTCTGAAGGATATCTCACTGGATATCTCACAAGGAAACAGAAACACCAAAATTACACACTGTTTCTTTGCGGATGACTTGAAACTTTATGCAAAGAATATGCATGAGATGAAAAAGAGCCTTGACCGAGTTACAACATTCTCAAAAGATGTAGGGCTGGAGTTTGGTCAGGATAAATGTTATATGGTTGTGGTTGTGAAAAGGGGGAAAACTATAAACCAGACAAGCAACATCTCCATCAATGATTTGACTGATTGTTTCTCCTATATCTGATTAGGAATGTTACAAGTAGTTTGGGGTGGGTGAAAACATACCTTACAATAGCACTTGTAACAAAACATGCATCACTAATGAATATTACAGCCAAATAAAGAAACTTTGGACCTCAGTACTCTCTGCATTCAATAAAACAGTGGCTCACAATGTGTTTGCAGTGCCAGAACTCATACCAACATTTGGGCTGCTTGAGTGGACACTTGATGAGATCTGAGCCATTGATGTGAAAACTCAAAAAATATTTAAAAGCAGACAATTTCCACATAAACAGTGACATAGACCACCTCTACTTAATACAAAATGAAGGTGGCAAATGCTTAACATCAGTCTAAAATGCCTTTGAATGTCATATCATATCCCTTTGGCAACATCTTTTAACCACCAAGTGTCAAAGTGCATCCCTTGACCAAGTTTGCATACATGAAGCTGATAACATCATAAGACTTGGAAGACAGCTCTTTAAGCAACATCCCTTTTCTGATAACCTAGAATACATGCCCAAAGAAGTTGCATGACTCCATTGCAACATATCATCAGATGAAAATATGCGCCTATATAAGCAAAAGACTATGCATGGATATGTTAGTAGAAAGTTCCAAGATGATAATAACATTGATCATGAAAGCTGTCTATCATGGACCAATACCCAGATTACTACCTCCCACTTTGAAGGGTATGCGTTTGCAATCCAGGAACCAAATACCTGATGCACAAAAGGGATATGGATGTAGGAAAAGCAATAAAATGTGACAACCAATGCAGACTTTGTGGAGTTAACACTGAAGATATCACCCACATCATAAGCAGTTGTCCGAAAATATCATCACGGTATTATCCACTGAAGCGACATGATGTTGTAGCTAGGACACTTTATAATGAAATCTGTCAGAAGGATAACTCCAAGGACAAAGAAATAAGAACCCACAATATGGTAGAAGCCATAGCCACTAAAAAATTAAAAGGAATACTGGTGGAATGTACTAGTAAAGACCTCAATAAGATATAAGCACAACAGACCTGATATAATGATTTGGGATAGAGAAGAGAAACTGTGTATAGTTGTGAAAATTAGAATACTTATGCTAAACTATTAAGAAATCTGCAGTTACTCTATCTAGATTACAAGTTCAGGTTTATATCTTTAATTATTGGGACCTAGGGATTTGTAACACACTGCCTAAATACCAATCTTGAGAAATTAGGCTTCTCAAAACCAGAAAGGAGAAAACTAATTCAAAGACTACAGATCCAATCCATCACTGGAGTTGTAAAAATTGTAAAACTTTCCAGAAGTTTATCATTTAAATAGATATGAGCATGTCTAGATATGCAACTATATGCATGAGAATACATATATAAAACAAGACATACAAATCTGCACACATACATACATACATACATACATACATACATAAGCCATAGCCACTCATAATAAAAAGGAGTACTGGTGGAACGTCCCAGGGAAGATCACCAGACCTGACATAATGATTGGAGATAGAGAAGAGAAATTGTGCATAGTTGTGGAAATTAGCTGCCCAGCGGATGTTAAGATAAAGTTGAAGATAAGTGAAAAAGAGAACACCTATGTTGAACTATTGAGAAATCTGCAGTTACTCTATCCAGATTACAAGTTCAGGTTTATACCTGTAATTATTGGGGCCCTTGAATATGTAACACACTGCCTAAGATTACAGATCCAATCCACCACTGGAACTGTAAAAATCTGTAAAACTTTCCAGAAATTTATCATTTAAGTATATTTGAGCATGTCTAGATATGCAACTATATGTATGAGAACACATACATAACGTATACAAATCTGCACATACATACATACATGCATGTATAAATGCATACATGCATACATACATACAAACAAAAATATCCTGTTGTTGATGTTGAAATTCCAATGAAGTAACTCTATAAGATGCACCCAGTGCAAGCTATGGACACATAAGAGGTGCAGCAATATCAAAGGAAGGTTAACTAGGAAGTTAGTTTTTGTTTGCAGCAGATGTTCTGGAGCTATAAATACTGGGAATGTGCAGAAAACAACTTCTGCCACATTCCAGGGAGTAAAACTAGAAGTGGCTGATAGCTTCCACTATCTTGGTGACCAAATTAGCAGTGGAGGTGGGTGCACTGAAAGCGTAGCTGCTAGAATTAGAATAGCCTGGGCAAAGTTCAGAGAGCTCTTACCTCTGCTGGCGACAAAGGGTCTCTCTCTCAGAGTAAAAGGCAGATTGTATGATGCATGTGTATGAACAGCCATGCTTCATGGCAGTGAAACATGGGCCGTGACTGCTGAGGACATGCGTAGGCTCACAAGGAATGAAGCCAGTATGCTCCGATGGATGTGTAATGTCAGTGTGCATACTAGACAGAGTATCAGTACCTTGAGAGAAAAGTTGAACTTACGAAGCATCAGTTGT
>NC_068982.1:26985045-26992616 GCF_001194135.2 Octopus bimaculoides
GAGCGAGATGAGCGTGGCCGTTGCCAGTACCGCCTGACTGGCCTTCGTGCGGGTGACACGTAAAAGCACCTACTACACTCTCTGAGTGGTTGGCGTTAGGAAGGGCATCCAGCTGTAGAAACTCTGCCAAATGAGATTGGAGCCTAGTGTAGCCATCTGGTTTCACCAGTCCTCAGTCAAATCGTCCAACCCATGCTAGCATGGAAAGCGGACGTTAAACGACGATGACGACGACGACGACGACGAGCCTTGGATCCAGGTTATAAACTGACTCTTTCTCTATTGGCAAGAAATTTTGAAATAAAACTGAACAATGACATATATACATACATGCATGGTTTGATCAATAAGTATCCGGAATATTGCTGTAGTAATAAAGCTAAAGCATGTTTCCGCTGTTTACAGCAATGCTCGGAAGGAAGGTGTGTAGTGTGTGATAGTCTCATTGACCATGACAGAGAAAATTGAGTAAAGAATCTGCATCAAATTTTGTCAAAAGCTTAGCGATACCTGCTCAGAGGTCTACGCAAAGTTTCCAAAAAGTTTTCTTCGTTCTTGACACAAATCAAGGAGAAATTGTACAACTGAAACCCAAGTGTCTTTTTGGTCAGCTGAAAGTAGATTTGGCACAAACATGGCAAACATGCATCTCATTCCCAAATCTTCAGTGATAATGGACTGAACTGAACCATAACTAATCTGCACATCCTCTGATAACTCATGGACGGTAATTCAATGATTTCCCCTTACAGCTGCATGCATATCTGCATTGTTTTTCTCAGAATTCAAGTGAATCAAGTCTTTAAATAGCAAAGCACCAAGGTCAGGTGAATGAAATTGCTATCATTGTACAAAACAAAATTAGGGCAACATATACATACTTTATGAAATAAAGACGGAATTTTATTCCAGTTGCATGTACAATTATAAGCATCCGACTGAATATACTGCACCAGTTGTACTGCGACTCCATGTCCACACTAATTTCAGGTTCTGTGTAAGGTTAATAATAAACAAATAGCAACAGATGGATAATCGTTCACTCGCTACAGCTGTTTCAGACATGTTTTTTATTGATGAATAGAATTGTTACATCATGTGAAAGAAAACGTTTTCATCAGGTGAATATATGTATGAATTAAACGTTATAAGAAAACATTCCAATGAATATGAGAATGTGCCAGTTCATGATTCCCTGGCAAACTTTGGCCAGATATATATATGGTATGGATTGGGCAGTTTGACAGGATCTGGCAAGTTGCCGGGCTGTGTCAAGCTCCAGTGTTACCTTTAGCATGGTTTCTATAGCTGGAAGCTCTTCCTAACCCTAAACACTTTACAGTGTGTATATATATATTGATTATGCAATATATATATGTGTGTGTGTGCATGTTTGTGCATGTGCATGTGTGCATGTGTGTGTGTATGTGCGTACGTGCATGTGTGTGTGTGTGTGTGTGTGTATGTGTGCGCATGCATGTGTGTGTTATATATTAAGGTATTGATAATATTATTATGTTTATTATATATTTTTTGATCACTTGCAGGTTTTTATTAAATTTTATCAAATTAATTTCATTCAGTTAAATTCTTCCAAATTAAAATTTCTGTTTCATGTTTCACCTCAAAACATAGAATGGTTGACGACTATTTTGTGCTGTACCTGATTTTGCATAATGAATTACTACTGATAAGATGAGATAGTTAATGATAATAATAATAATAGTCAATTAAACCTTGGGAGAGGCATTATGCCGGTAATAAACATAATGCCTCTCCCAAGGTTTAATTGTATTTCTTTCAACACACGTATCCACATCAAGAATCTTGCACACGAAATACACATACGAAAAATAATAGTCAATGTGTATCATATTTCCTGTATATGTTTAGCACCTATTCTTAGCTTCTTTATACACTAAAAACAATTTGAAAACTGCATGGAAATAATTGTTGTTAATGTAATTCAATAACCATTTATCTTTAATTTATTTTCAATTTATGCAACATATGTAATTTCAGTTATATCAGAAATATCAATGTACATAAATGCCAATGATAATACCTTTGTGTGGTCATTCAGCATACTAAATATAGCAGGTTAAATTTACCAACAAGTGTTATTGACTGTAAAAGACTATGTGCAAGCAGAGACCAACCTACTTTGGTCATATTTGTCAAAACATTTTCAACAATTTCAAGTGAAACATCATACTCTTTACTCTTTTACCCTTTTACTTGTTTCAGTCGTCTGACTGCGGCCATGCTGGAGCACCGCCTTTAGTCGAGCAAATCGACCCCAGGACTTATTCTTTGGAAGGCTAGTACTTATTCTATCGGTCTCTTTTGCCGAACCGCTAAGTTACGGGGACATAAACACATCAGCAACGGTTGTCAAGCTATGTTGGGGGGACAAACACAGACACACAAACACATACATACATATATATATACATATACATATATACGAAGGGCTTCTTTCAGTTTCCGTCTACCAAATCCACTCACAAGGCTTTGGTCAGCCCGAGACTATAGTAGAAGACACTTGCCCAAGGTGCCACGCAGTGAGACTGAACCCGGAACCATGTGGTTGGTAAGCAAGCTACTTACCACACAGCCACTTCTGCACCTATATATTCAATATTGTTTTCAGTAACAGTTATATGGTAAACTGTGTTGGTAGAAGATTGATCATGTAAAACATAAGCAGCTAATAAGCGCCCCAAACTAATCTCAGTAATGAGTACTTGTTAAGGAAATCACCAGAGGTCATTTGTTGACTTCATGTTTCAAAGAAAGAATATCTGTTCATTGTTATTATTATTGATAAACCCTCATGTCAGCCTTAACTGAGCAGACTTTTGATCAAAAGGTATTCCATCCATGATCAACTCTTACTTCTTTAAACTACATTATCCAGTGTGTCCTTTACTTTTCAAGACAGTAAGGTTACAGTTGTAAGAGATTGTTGCTGTTATTTCTAGCAGATCGACTGACCACATAGAAGTTCTCTGCAGCACACATGTATTCATTACTTTTTGCAGTGTTTGCCAATACATTATCTGTAACTTATTGAAAGATACAGTGCATAAATTGAAGATAGATGGGAACATGAGGATGATTCAGATAACAAGGGTATTATATTTCAGAATAAATCATTTAGTTGATAGGGCACTGAAGAACCAGTTCACAAATAAGTGATTCATACTGACATGGCACCATGTCACAACAAATGCATATAAATGTCAATAGTCAAATCCTTGTAGCTCTTGATAGGTACTAAAGGTGGTATAATTCTGGTACAATTCATGATTGTAAGCAGTGGTGGCCAATTTGTGGAACTGGTAATTTATATATTGGTTTGCAAAGCTGAGACCAACTTTAGCCAATGTCCTCCTTCAAGGAAAGATTTTTTTCTCTCATCCATTAATTTTTATGTTAGAAAATAAAAAACAAACAACACCTAATGCATCATTGTTCTTCCAACAATTGATTAATTCTATTTCGTGATGGTGCAAATCCATTTGCACAAACAAATTTTCTTCAAGCCAAACCATCCAGATGGAGACCAAGGAGCAGACCAAGAATGAGATGGCTGGATAGTATCCATAGTCTCAGTCAATTATTCTTGGAAATCCAGCTGAAAACTGCAATGATTGTTGCTTCTGATAGGACTTTATGTAGGAGGTGCCTGAGGAATCTACCCCCAAAACGCTCACAGGAATAGTAAAAAGAGAAGATGGATGGGTAGATATCTATTCAATATAAATTTCATAAATGGAGACAACTTCGGGCATATGACCTTTGGCTTCTATTTGTAGAAACCATTTGTGGCTTCTAATTATTTCGTATTTGCCGGTTAGGCTTTTTCGGATCTATAAAAGTTGTTTCATCCTCTGGTTCAGGGGAGACAACCCGTCCTCATTAACGTTTTTATAAGTTAAGATTTATATTTCGATTTCTGAGCGTTTCCTCACGTCCGCGACATAGATAATTTCAATTTTTTGTCTTTGTATAGAGTCTGACCAGCTGTCCACAAGGCTGATGAGCTGTCCACCATGACTTCAACCCTTAAACTTAATATCTTTTGAGCATCCTGCATTACGTTTATACACATAGAATTGCTATTTTAGTATGGTCCACATTCTTTTAGTATGTTTTTCTTTGATTCACTTTCATTTTGTGATAACCACAGCATGAGCGTGTGTGTGTGTGTGTGTGTGTGTGTGTGTGTGTGTGCACATGTGTGTATTGTATGCTCTTAAAGTGAGTCTGAGTCCACTCAAATGATTTTGTAAACTCCTAAAGAGATGGTAGTCTGTAGGTGCAATGTCTGAAGAACGTGGCAGGCAGTGCATAATTTCCCAGGCATATATTTCCGGGAGATCTTTGGTCTCTTGAGCAGTGTCAGGTTTAGCATTGTCATGTTGAAGCATGATTCATTTTTCTCTTTGTTAAGGATGGACGTTTCTGCTGCAAATCTACTGTGTTAGCTGTTGGCAATATACATTGGCTGTTATTGTTTGACTACCATCTAGCAGCTCTTGATGAATTATTCCAAGCATATCCCACCATACATTTAGAAGAATCTTCCTTGGATGCAGGCCACTTCTGAACTACTGATTTGGCTCTTCACCATGACTGTGCCACTAAAGTTTTCACCTAACATTATTCTAAAGTATCCAATCTTCATCTCCAGTAATGACTCTACTCAAAAAAGCAATTGCAGCTCACAAGATTGCAATGGTGCACAGCAGTCAATACATTGTTTGTGATTGTCTGCAGAGAGACCATATAGGCCCATTTTCCAGCCTTTCATATTTTACAAAGCCTTTTCAATTTATGATGAATGGTGGTATGGCTCATGTCAAAGACCATACTTAGTTCTTGGACTGTAACAGCTGGATTTGCATCAACAGTGACTTCCAGTGCATCAGGCTTCAAACTTCTAGAGTGTTCTTCTCTTGACTCATCTTGCAGGCTGTAGTTCCCCATTTCTGAATAGGGAAAACCATCTTCTGCATGTTCTTTCAGTCATTACATCATCACCATAAGTATTTTGGAGTGATTTTGCTGCTACACTTGCACTATTTCCTTTTTGAAATTCATTAAAAATAACATGTTGAATATGTTCTTTGCTTGGAGCGAACATGGAATCAATGAAAACAAATCCATTTATGATAAAACTGATAAAATCTGAAAGAAAATGATAGATTTCAATCAATCATTGATTGGTTGAAATTACCAAAATACGACAACTTTAACACGAAATAACTTCGAAAATAAAGAATTTTCTTAAAAACGCCAAGAGTAAATGATGTTTTAAATGACACATTCTACCAGTATACGAAATTTGAAAGTGTTTAGTTACAAAAAATTATTTTTTCTATGTGCCAGTCAAAAGGAAAAGATCCTTATTATTATTATAACAATGCTCACGAAATATCTTTCTATATAAATTCCTGCATCATAAACAGGACTGCTGGAAATATAGTGATAGGAACCAATACACCGGTCCTCCTTTCCAAACGCAACTAAAGCTTATGTACCAGGGAACATGTATGTATGGGAATGCTTATGTACACATATGTGTATGTATGGATATGTGGTTGGGTATATATATGTGTCCTTATGTATAATAACAATAACAATTGACTCATTGGTGTGCATGTATACACGTTTATATATATGTACACTTAAGTGTACATATATATATTCATGTATTTATGTTTATTTATTTATGTATATCTATATATGTCAGAGTATGCATGCATATGCATATATATGCATATATATGTGAGTTTTTATGATTTTGATATGTTTTTTTTTTTATATGTTTATATTTGTATATTGAAAATTAACTCCATGAACTTTGTAAATCTCTGAAGAGGCCTAGAGAACGATACATGTACCTCTATTTTCATTCTAACAGTTCAAATACTATGAAATAAACATACTCAACTTGATTTATACCAAATAAAATGTAATATTTTGAAAAATGTTTGCACAGTTGATATGGAAGCAGTACATTAATGGTAAAATTTACAAACCATAACCCATGGTCAGATTTTACTCAAATTTGCTTTAAATGAAAGATCTTAGGTAGGTTTATGAAATGTCATTAAATTTATATATTGACTTTGGACAGGGATTAGATTGATAGTAAAATCACTGACCTTGTCTGACAACTTCTTGAAACATCTCTCAGAGATGATTTCTCTTTTTTCTCTTTTACTTGTTTCGGTCATTTGACTGCGACCCTGCTGGAGCACCACCTTTTAGTCGAGCAAATTGATCCCAGGACTTATTCTTTGGAAGCCTGGTACTTATTCTATCGGTTTCTTTTGCCGAACCGCTAAGTTACGGGGACATAAACACGCCAGCATCAGTTGTCAAGCAATGTTGGGGGGACAAACACAGACACACAAACATATACATGATGATGTCTAATTTTTTAATTCATAAATAATTATTAATTACTCTCTATTTATACAACGTAACCACTGGCAACCGGTCACTCTAATGATATTGCTTCTCTAATAAGGTGGTGAGCTGGTGGAAACGTTAGCTTGCTGGGCAAAATGTTAGTGGTATTTCATCTGTCTTTACATTCTGAGTTCAAATTCTGCCGAGGTCGACTTTGCCTTTCCTCCTTTCGGGGTCAATAAATTAAGTACCAGTTGCATACTGGGGTTGATCTAATTGACTACCCTCACCCTCCCCCAAAATTTTGGACCTTGTGCCTAGAGTAGAAAAGATATGCTTCTCTAATAAATGGAGGGAGAATGACCAGTGAACAAAAGAGAAAAATAAAGAAAAATGAATGAGTTATTTCCCCTTGGCCGTTAAAATAAAATAGATGGGTCTATCTGGACCCCTTCTAGGGGCCCTAGGTGTCCAATTATAGATTTTTATTAAACTACAATGAGCCTAGTAACAAACTAGATATTGGCTTAACATGTATGCAAAGTTTCATTAAGATTCATAAACAGGTGTAGACGGCAACTTGACACAAACAAACAGACAACCAAACAGATTGCTATTTATATATGTATAGATAGATATATAATTATTAAGTTTGAAAATGGAGAGATTCAATGGATATAGATTAGTTTATTAATTAATTATCATCATTACCTATAAACATTCCAATAAATACACTACCTTCCTTCCCTTTGTTAAGTTTATACCATGTTCTTTATATATAAATTTTATCAGTTAATGGTTCGGAGCTGTATACTCAACAAGCAGGAATATGAACACCTAACTGTATATCTTTAGCCAACTCTGATGAGATTTGACTTTTAAATGGTTTTAATTATGGTAATTATGGTAATTAATTTCTAAAGGTTTGGAATTGAAACAGCTGTCAGAGATGATGTCTAATTTTTTAATTAATAAATAATTATTAATTATCTCTCTGTTTTCTTATCTTCTTAAAATACATATAAACCACAGTTTATCTACTTACCTTACAGTTGAATATTAATAGTAATATTCAACACTTTTTAAATAGGCAACTAACCAGTATTTTCATAGGATTTTATTATCCCTTATTGAGGTTTGTAACC
>NC_068982.1:26992783-26995865 GCF_001194135.2 Octopus bimaculoides
ATATATACATATATATTAGATGAGTGGTTAGTGAAAGCTGTGCAAGCCATGTACAGGGAGGCTGTCAGTAAGGTGAGGGTTGGCAATGAGTATAGTAAAGAATAGGTGTAGGAGTCCACCAAGGATCAATCCCCAGCCCCCTCTTATTCCTCATAGTCCTCCGGGCAGTAAGAGAGGAATTCAAGACAGGATACCCCTGGGAGCTTCTCTATGCTGATGACCTTGCTCTAATAGCTGAGTCACTATCAGAACTACAAGAGAAGTTTCAGGTGTGGAAGCAAGGTCTAGAATCAAAGGGCCTTAATGTCAATGTAGCAAAAACCAAAGTCTTAATAAGTAGGAAGGCAGACAAATCACAGATCCCTTCAGGTAGATGGCTGTTCTCGATCTGTAGAAAAGGCAAGCTATATCAAAGGAAGGTTAACTGGAAAGATAGTTTTTGTGTGCGGCAAATGCTCAGGGGCAATAAACACTGAAAGTGTGCAGAAAACAGCTTCCATTACATACCAGAGGGAAAAACTAGAAGTAGTTGATAGCTTCCGTTACCTAAGTGACCAAGTCGGTAGCGAGGATGGATGATCTGAGAGTGTAGCTACTAGAATAAGATTTTTCGTTCAGTCCCACTGTGTGGCACTTTGGACAAGTGTCTTCAACTATACGCCTAGGCCAACCAACATACAATAGCTACAAAAAAGCAGTACCATCCTTCAGGCAGTGTACCCTGCCTCCATTCTCCTGTGAAAGCATGCTTGGTCATGTTACCTTGCAATATTACGTTACTTGGAAACAGATGAGGTCGGCGACAGGAAGGACATTTGGCAATCAAAAGAAATTTGCTTCACTGAATTCCATCCAACCTGTGCAAGTATGGAAAAGTCGAGGATGAGACAACGACGGCAACAGCAGCGATGAGGCTGACAACAATGGCGGCGGTGATGGAGGTGACGACAACGGCGGCGACAATGACAGTGCTTTGACTCTCTAGAAGGGAACCATAATGTCGTCCTTACGAGAGAAAGCTTCTAAGTTCTCTGTCCGTAGAAGCAGAACAAATCTGGTCTATGGTATATATGTTGTATATTGTTGTTTAGCTAACATATGGCCAAAGACATTTCAGCCTTAATCTTCTATGTTTTTGGTATAAAGTTTTCCGTTGACTGTGTCCAACATACAATGTGTCCTGTATTTATAAGATGGTAAACAGTGATGCTGAGAGAAATATGGCTGCTTTCTCTCATAGGTTTAGCAACCAAATAAAGGTTCTCTCCTTCGTTTGCTTGTTGATGTAAAACCTGAGCACCCATTGCCCAAAATATGACGTCAGTCAGGTACCGGTTTGAAATCTGTACTCTCCAAACCACTACCTCTCATCTTAATTGAGTGCATGCATGTAGAAAGTTAAGTGGGAAGGAAGGGAGATATAACCTACATAAGAGTGTATGCATGGGTAGAAGAATGAACAAATTTTGTTGGGTGTCAAAGACATAATTACACTCTAAGGAATACCATATAACATAGAATGTGGTTTGAAGAGGGAATGTATGCGCTTATTTTTATCGCAGTGATGATGATGACGACGACCACAATTGTCGGCATCATTATCTTTCTTTTCCTTGCCATAACCTAACCTATATATAAATATAGTGCAAACTCGTTAGCCTGCGGTATGTACTTACATAATTACCTCCCCTAGTCCAATATCAGCAGCTTTTTTCATTTTAATATGTATATGTATGCCTGCGTGCATGTGTGTCTGTGTATGTACGTATGTACATCTTTTCTGTTCTATTTATTAGTATTCTTTCTAGAAGGTGGGGGCTGGAGTCTAACAAAGAAACAAAAAGCTCCATCAATAGAGTCTGTGATAACAACAACGGTAAATGTGACATATCAAAGTTTAAGAAAGTCTTGCATAGTGTTTACAGTTCCACCTGTGTCTATACCAGATATTTCCACTTTTTATGAAACATTGCACTTTTTTTTTGTTTTTTTTTTTTGTTATTGCTCAAATTATTCAAATGAGGGGAAACCAGTGGGCAACCAGCAGGATCCATGGTTTTGAACTGTTCTCCAGTCACAAAGGAATTCCACAGTATATTCCCATTGATGTCTTTGGTTATCCAAATCCAACATGGAATTGATTTAGACATTTCAACTGACTTTTTCTAAACTCTAAGCACTTACACAAATTCCCTGTTGATTCCATCTTCATATCTGGTATTGTTGAAATAATTACCCATCTTTTGTTCCACTACTGCATTCATGGGAATCTACACAAATCATTGAATGTCAACAGCTAAAAGGGAAAAATAATAATAATAATAATAATAATAATAATCAGTCAAATGGTAGGATTCATCAATTATACTCATTCTTTGCAAACATGTGACGTACCAAATTTAGAAATTAGTGCAGGAATTTTCTTATTAATCCGTCAGTAGAGCAGAGTACTGCCCTCATAAAGCTTTGTTGCTCTTTCCAGATGGGCAAAATCAATTGTTGATGTTCAGTTTGAATATTCATAATGTAAGATTGGGGATCTTAGGAAAGTGGTGATGATCTGTGTCTGGTAATGATCTTAATGCATATAAAAGTGTGTGGAAGATTTCAGTTTTATCATTCGAGCACTTGTCCTTCATCTGAGAATAAGAATAAGAAGCGTTATTGAATAAGAATATATAGAAGTGTTATTGCATTAGTTATAAAATGGTAATGAAAAATAGAATAAAGGAATGATGTGGATGTGAGGTTATGTGAGGATAAAAGAGAAAAACCAATAAGTGGTGTGAGTAGTGTATGAAGTGAACAATGGAGGAGGAAATAAAGAGTGAGGAAGTAACTTGATCAAAGTTTATTAGCAAGATCAAGATGAAGTGAGATGGGAAAGAGGTTAAAAGCTATGAAGTGAAAGGAAAAAGAAAAAAATCACTGGGTTGGGAAGGAATTTCAGTGTTGCCAATCCTAGGAACTAGATGAAGAACGAAGGGTAGAGAGAAAGACTAGGAAATAAAGAGTGAGAGAGTAACTTGATCAAAGTTTATTAGCAAGATCAAGATGAAGTGAGATGGGAAAGAGGTTAAAA
>NC_068982.1:26995945-27002050 GCF_001194135.2 Octopus bimaculoides
AAGTAACTTGATCAAAGTTTATTAGCAAGATCAAGATGAAGTGAGATGGGAAAGAGGTTAAAATCTATGAAGTGAAAGGAAAAAGAAAAAAATCACTGGGTTGGGAAGGAATTCCAGTGTTGCCAATCCTAGGAACTAGATGAAGAACGAAGGGTAGAGAGAAAGACTGAAATGAGAACCACAGTACAAAAGAGGAAAGGAGAAGTGAGAGTGACATGTGGACCAGGGTGAAGATTAATGTCATTATCTAATTACTTGATTAGCCTTTGCAGTAAATGTAGAAGAGTCAAAATGAGGGTTTTCCTTTGAATTTTGTAGAATGTCAGCAATTGATAAGGGCTGAAATATTTTCTAGCTCTGAAGGAAATTTCTGATCACAAGGATACAATTTTTAGCAAAGTTGTATAGTCGAATTCACATAATTAATACTTACTTTACTCAGTTATGAATCCTAGGGGTTCATTAAACCATGGTTTCTATGATGTATAAGTGACTGAGTTTACAATGCTCCTCCTCTCCTTGAATAAGATGCTGGTTTGTTGCAGGGTTAACTTTCCAGATATTACGGGAACTCATTTACAGATGAGTGGGACAGGAACAGTGTAAAATGAAGTGTTTTGCACAAGAACATAACACACTGCTTAGTTTAGAAATTGAAACCATGATCTTATGATTGTAAGTACAATATCCTAATCAATAGGCCACATCCTTTTACAGAATTTTTTTTTTAATGTTCTGAGTTGAAGATACTTCACTGGTGAGATTGATATAGTTAATATTCAACAACTGCTGAGATTCCATCTCACATGTTGTGAGTTGGAATTTCAGTGTACTGATGTTCTGGGGAAGAAAGACTTGGAATACTTGTTATTGTAGAAATGGGAAACTGAATGTGACACAGGTGGTGAAAGGAGGAGAGGTATGTGAGTTATCAGAGCCTGTGAGGAAGTGACAAAACACCAGATAGCTCTAAAGAGGAGAGACCACAACAGTAGAAAAGGCAGAGAGAGAGATAGAGAGAGGAGACAGCACTTCTATGAGCCAGTTGAAGTGTGTCAGAAAGTAATTTTATGAAAATCAGTGAAGCAGACATTTTGGAGGATGTGGTCTATGTGTGTATGTGTGTATGAGAGAGAGAGACAGACAGACAGACAGACAGAGACAGACAGACAGATAGACAAGCAGACAGACAAGCAGGCAGGCAGACAGACAGAGACAGAAAGAGACAGAGAGAAAGACTGTTCTATATTGAGAGCAGTGCTCTATTGTAGATTTTACTTGAGTTTTATGCAATGTAAGGATGCAAGATTGGTGGGTGATGGAGTATATTGGAGGGTCTGCAGTATTTTCTGGATGTGAGGAGTAAGATCAATTTTGGTAATATTGTTTTCACAATCAGCATTGGATTTACGCAGAAGCTAAGCAAGCTACAGCTTATGATGTAGAATTTGCTAGGGCGTCAAAGTACTTACAAAATACATATGCTTTAACAAGGAGTCTCCAAACTTTATAAAGCTTTGCATTTCTCTGAATCAATATCTGGGGTTTTTTTCTATATTGTAGATGTTTATTTCTCAAGAGATATCATCAGTGATGGTGACACATAGAATTTATACCAACATTGGGGGTAACACCATTTAGAGAGAGTGTGTGTCAATCTCATACATACCAAAGTGCTCAGGTTACAATTAAAAAATTTACTAAAGGCAAAATTTTATATTGCAAATGAAATGTATAGTTGTGTGTGCATGTGTGTGTGTGTGTGTGTAATCATGCATGTTGAACAATGAACAGCCTAATGTACATATCAATAGAAACAATCTTCTGCATTCAATGAGTTTTGTGATACTTGATGTTACCATTATAATCTTGATGTTGCAATGATAATCTCATGTATGCTACCTGTGGGCAGGGCCGTCTTAAGGTGTGGAAACACTGGAAAGTTGCCCTTGTGCCTCGCAGCTCTAGGTGCCCAATTCTGATCTATGTATTCTGTGGCTTACTGTCAATAAACAAATACTATAGGATCTAAGACATTGATTTACCATGGAGCTTATAATGTTGCTAAGACAGGAGGCCTATAATGCTGCTTGTAGGGAGGAGATCACTTGGTTGTTTTGCTAATGCTTAGGTTCAAGTAGCACACAGTCCATGTTAAGAGTGGGTGAGGAAGGAGTCAATAATTAATACATATACGTAGGGGTGTCTTTGAGTTGTTGAAGGAAACATGACTGACATTGTCCCCTTCAAGACACTTCTCTTGATCTCGTTTCTTAGAGTGAACAACTACCACCACAACAACGGCAACATAGCCTCTCGTTGACTTCAGGATATGTTGTTTTTGTTGTTGTTTAGACTCCATGTGTGCCTTGATTGAATAAGCCATTGTTACAACTCTTTCGTTTTCCGATTGTCACATTCTCGATGTTCAGCTGGGTTAAGAGCTGTCTGTCTGCTCGAGACAACATAGGAACATAAAACAATTAGCAAACGCATAGCACAAGCTCGCAGGTCATGCCAACTTACGAGTGACGGCTAAACTAATATTTTAATAATCAGATATCGATAATATATTCATCGATGCTATATATTGTTTCTAGCATGTTGAACGAAGGTATGGAACAACAGTTTTCAAACTTTCTTTGTCGTGGAATCATTGTAGGATTTTGAAAAAAATCGCTGAACACAAATCTATATTTTACAGATAACCATTGCAACCAAAATCTTAATTAGAAGTGAAATGAAACAAATATTATCCGAGAAAGAAAACGTATTCGTATAAAAATAAAATACGTCTTATTTTGAAAATGCTTCATAGTAATTTTTTTATTTATAAAATATATTTTTATTGAATTTTATTAAAGACCATCTTATCTCTGGTAACACCACAGAATTTTCGCAAAACCCGCTTTGGGGAAATTAATTTCGAAGATCAATTACTTTTATTAACAATCGGTTGTGTTATTGTGACCTGGTTGTCGAGAGTTATCTACCTTTACACAGAGGTCGCATGAATCACCCTTCAGTCTGATCATATTCATGGATACTGTAGCGTGCATGTGGTCCTCTCGGAACATTGACCCTACATCTGCTGTCTTTAAATCCCTTGGAGTAAGTTTATACCTAATTTTTATGAATACCTTTTATTATTCATCTATTTATATAAGTCGCATATGAGGTTGAATACGAAGATAATTTTTTTTTTTATTAATCTATATTCTGTTTGTATTTTTACGTAAGAATTTTATGTAATGAATATCGTGGCCTTATTCGTTAAATAATTAACCATTATAAGAATCTATCATGAAATATCGGTCTTATTTACATTAAATCTCTAAATATTCTATATTTTGAAATCTATCGGTTTTATTAGCGTTGTTTGTTATTAGCAAGGTTAAAATAGATTGTTGTCTCGTTGGCTTTTTCCATTGGTTTTCCCCGGTATTTTAGTTACAATTCTATTTTTATAAAAGATTTTTTTATTCATATCTCATATCGATTTAAAGATCTTTTTTTTTTTATTTGTTACCTGTAGTTCTAACTCACAAACATTCTCCCTCAGGTTGTTGCAGAATCTCTGTGCCTTCTGGATCGACCTGAATGCTAACCTACATAGATTCGGCTTCTTTCTACCTTTATAATCTGATACATAGTTTTGCAGTGCCTCTTTATGATTACCAACTAACTAAAAAAATCCCGAACTTCAGAAGACACTATACACAATATTAACACTGTTATTATATAACTGTTAACAATATTATATAATTTTTTCTTTAACCAGTATGTTCTTTTACCGGTTCCGGTTACCAGACTGGCCATGCTGTGTCTCCGCCTTCTAGGGAATAATCAATTACATTGCCCCCCCCCCTCTCCTCCCATCAAGACTACATATTTTATCGATTTCAGAAAACTAAATAGTTACATAATGGTACCAACAGAGAACTTCTATGCGGTCGTTCGGCCTGCTAAAATTATTATTCAACTCTCTTTTCAAATACACGTTTCATAAACTTAAAAAAAGTAAACCACTTTATATAATGTAGTTCTAGATACTTCTTTCAATGACTGGATGGTTATGGCTAGATTGATTGTTTTTTTGTCATAAGGTCTTTTCGCTCTAGGCTAAAACATTGATAAATAGTTATATCGTAAATGTCATATTACTATTAAATAACAAAACAGCAAATAAGTTTTGTCTGTTTGTCTTGTCTGGTACTATCATTTATTTAATCTATCGTTCATCACCTTGGTACCGGTTTGCTATTTAAAAGCGAAAGCTGTCCACCCATTTGGGGATTTTCCTTATTTCTGTGTCGTACTGAAACAGTTGTAAATTAAACTCTAGAAAGTTTCCATCGACACTGTTTTTTTGAAATCGATTGTAGATTTATCAAAAATAAAATAATCGGGAACTAAAGACTCTCAGATTGACGATCTGATTGATAGGCAGTTGGATGTATCGATTGATAGATAGAAAAGCGAAGTCGACAGTGGTTTCTACTACGTTTGTATACAGCTGGGTGCATGTGACCGCACCTACCTTATTCCATACATTAACCTTCTTCAAACTAAACTGTGCAGTTATATGCTGTATCTTCACACATCAGGCCTTCTCTCCCGTTTTTACTTGTTTTGAACGACAGAGAAGAGAATAACAGAATAAGATGAATTAATGTTTGTCTAATTACTACTCTTATCTGGTGATAAAAATGAGATTCGTATATTTATAAACAAGCTTAGATAGAAGATTTCAAATCCAGCTAACGCAGTAGTTTCCACCTGCTAGAAATAGCAACCGAATCACCCGCAAATTATACTCTTCAATGCATTATCTAATAAAGAAAAGAAAAGAAAGAATACATTAGCTAATTTAGCTACTGTCTAAAAAAAAAAAAATTGACGTGACAGTCAACATTGGAATGCGTAGGTCTGTCTGTTCATTCAGGTTGACCTGAAACTAAACAATAACAAAGCATGATTTGCTATTTTTTGTTTTAAATATTAAAATTTGTCTTTCAAGCTTTTTTTTTTTTTTTGTAAGATAGAAAGCATAAATAGATCCTTTGTTTTAAAAAGAAAAAAAGTATCTGTCTCTGCTCAGACGTTATAAATGAGAAAACTGCTTGCATATATACCAACTATAATGGAACTACCTATTATACGACTGCATGTATAGGAACTGGTGTTTTGATCCAAAGTCACCTCCGATTGAGTAAAACCTGTGATCAAAGTTGTTTCAACCGTAACTTATTTTTCTATTATTTTATAGTTACGATTACATAGCACAATGTGGTTTCGCCTTTATTATTTTTTTAAACGGTTAAGGTAATTCGAAGAAACTTAGCTGATATTTCTGGCGTGTAGCAGTTCGAGTGACTGCGTAGAGACTACCTTGTCGACTGGTATATATTTTAATTTATTATTTTGACACACACCCACACTAGTCTATTTATGGATCCACAATGCAAAGCTTAAAAAGAAAAAAGCTAAACATATTTGTTTCTGGCTTATCTTATCTTTTATCTTTTATTTGTTTCACATTAGATTGCAACCATGCTGGGGCTACTACCTTGTAAAATTTTAGTCGAACAAATCGACCCAGTACTTATTTTATAAGTCGGTTTTACCGAACCGCTAGGTTACAGAAACGTAAAACACAACACCGGTTGTGAAGCAGTGGTGGGGGACAAACACAGGCACGAACATACACACACACAGACACACAACTGGCTTCTTTCAGTTTCTGTCTACTAAATCCACTATAGCCCGAGGCTATAGTAACAGACACTTGCCCCAAGGTTCCACACAGTGAGACTGAACCCTGATCCCTGAACCATGTGTTCAGGACGCAAACGTCTTGCGATACACCCACACATGCGCCAATATATATACAGTTCAAATTTATTGGAAGCGAAAGACGAAGACAGGTGAAGGAACAACAAGCAGGTGTATTAGTTTAAGATTCAGGAAGAATGGAAAAATCCCCGACATTTTGAGCGTATGCTCTTCAACAGAAAGGACTGAGAAGAAAAGAAAAAATGTAGGAATAACAGTTCAACATGATGCAATATATATATATATATATATATATATATATATATATAT
>NC_068982.1:27002281-27014572 GCF_001194135.2 Octopus bimaculoides
ATATATATATATATATATATATATATATATATATATATATATATAACAATATATATATATATACATACATATATGTGTATCTACATATATAATAATATATATATATATATACATACATATATGTATATACATATATCTACATACATATATAATATACATATATATATATATATATATATATATATCATCATCATCGTTTAACATCCGCTTTCCATACTGGCATGGGTTTGACTGAAGGCTGGCAAGCCAGAGGGCTGCACCAGTCTCGAATCTGATCTGGCAAAGTTTCTACAGATGGATGCCCTTCCTAACGCCAATAACGCTGAGAGTGTAGTGGGTGCTTTTACATGCCTGTCAGGCGGTACTGGCATCAGCCACGCTCAAATGGTGCTTTTTACATGCCACCTGCCACAGGAGCCAGTCCGGCACTAGCAACGACCACACTCGAATGGTGCTTTTTTTACGTGCACCGGCACAGGAGCCAATCAGCGGCCCTGGTAACGATCACACTCAAATGGTGCTTTTACCGTTCCACTGGCACGGGTGCCAATCAGGCGGTACTGTCATCGGCCACAACAGCAATTTCACTTGCTTCAACTGATATTCGCAAGCATAGTTTATTGTCCAATGATTGAAGGGTACTCTTAACTGGGCTGGTTATACAGCATTGGCATAGACCACAGTTATGGTCTCACTTGGCTTGCTGGATCTTCTCAAGCACAACATATCTCCAAAGGTCTCAGTCACTTGCCATTACCTCAGTGAGCCCCAATGTTCAAAGGTCATGCTTCACCACCTCATCCCAGGTCTACCTCTTCTGCAGGTTCCCTCAATTGCTAGGGTGTGACACTTTTTCACACAACTATCCTCATCCATTCACAACACATCACCATACCAGCACAGTCCTCTCTCTTCCACACCATATCTAATGTTCCTTAAGTGCAACTTTTCTCTCAAGGTGCTGACACTCTGTCATGTATGCACACTGACATTACACATCCAGCGGAGCATACTGGCTTCATTCCTTGCAAGCTTATGCATGTCCTCAACACTCACAGCCCATGTTTCACTGCCATGCAGCATAGCTGTTTGCACACATGCGTCATACAGCCTACCTTCTACTCTGAGCGAGAGGCCCTTTGTTATCAGCAGCCGTAGGAGCTCTCTGAATGTTGCCCAGGCTATCCTTACTGTAGCAGCTACACTTTCAGAGCATCCACTCCGCTACTAACTTGGTCAAATAGGTAACGGAAACTATCATCTACTTGTAGTTTTTTCCCCCAGGAATGTGACGGAAGCTGTTCGCTGCACGTTTTCAGTGTTTATTGCCCCTGAGCATTTGCCACACACAAAAACCATCTTCCCAATTAGCCTTCCTTTGATATTGCTGCACATCTTATGTTTATCAATATATATGAATGTTTGTGTGTGTGTGTGTACAAACATGTTTACATCAGAAAACAAATGTAAAAGCTTTGAGAAATAAATCCCTTGGAAAAAGATGTGCTAACCTATTACACTAAAGTAATCATTGGTCTCTCTTCCATCAAATTACATACTTTAGTCATACAAGTGAGAATTGAGGCCTGTTTACATTAGGAATATAAATGTAGATGCATTAAGAAGTATTTAAATATAGCATTTTAATGGTGTACCTTGTAGTGGATACAGTTATAAATAATGTCTTATTATGTATGTATTGGTAGAAGGAGTAAAAATTACTTTATTGTAATTGGTTAACACATTTGTCATGAGTGCAAACATGTGGCTCACATCCTACAGGTAGCCCTTAGATCTTTTCCATTCAAGATTTTATGTATAGGAGAATTAAAGTGCCAAGCTGCCAGAACCATTAGCATGCCAGGCAAAATGCTTAGCAGCATTTCATCTGTCTTTGCATTCTGAGTTCAAATTTTGCCAAGATCAGCTTTGCCTTCATCCTTTTAGGGCCAATGAAATAAGTACTAGTTGTGCACTGGGGAGCAATGTTCTTGACTAGCCCACTCCCCATCAATTTCAGGCCTTGTGCCTGTAGTAGAAAAGGATCATTTATGGGAGAGTTTACTTTGAGATACATTGTTAAAATGGTGTGTGTGTGTTATTTCTATGTGGTATCAATGATATCACCCAAGTGAAACTCTGTTCTTGTTTACATTCTCCAGTAAACAAAATTCCTGTAGTTTCAGTGAGTCATTGTTTTCAATGTGTGAACATAACAATTAAGACACTTTACTTGGAAGACAGGTGAAGGTTTGTGACCGGAAGAGCTAAAAATACAACTGGAAATTCCTAGGACTATATTCTGTTTCTTAGGAATTTCCAGAAAATTTATTTAAAAACTTATATGTTGCTAGACAGTCTTAAAATGCTTGAGTGATTCAGCAAACAGTCTTTTATGTGTGCCTCACAAAGACATTTTCCCAGAATTCTCAAGGTCCAAATTCTAAGGAAACTTTTTAGAAATGCAGTTGCATTTGGTTTCTATCAAAGAAAGGTTCTCATTTAATGCAGATGTTTCAACAACATTATGATTTGGAAAAGTTTTGTGATTAGTGGAGTAATTTAAGGAGAGTGGAATTTTGAATAAGTCAGTATTTCTTTATACAAATATAGTTCTTTGTGCAATCACAAACAGTTGCATGTAAATGTACATGTGTCTGGCATGTTCTGGAATTCAGGAATGATCAAATTTTATGGACGTTTACCTGCTGAAATTTTTTTTTTTTAATATTGAAACTCTTTAAGCAAAACTTTCTGAATCCAACCTTGATTTGGTAAAAAATACAATTATTGAAGCAAGTACCATGGTTAAATTTGGTAGAGATATTAACTGCAAACATAGACCGCGTTTGGGTGTCTGGAATGTTCTTTGCAAAAAATATACTAAATTAAATTGTGATAAAGCTAATTTAACTAATGATCCTTGCAACAAAGATGAGTTTAAAGGTACATTTAAGGATGAGGATCAAAACAGATTTTGCAGTTATGAATATGGTTATTATGTCAATCAGCAATAAATTGAACTTAGTGAAGTAGTTCCTATTGCAGAAGACCTTTCCACTTTCATGTCATTAAAAAAGTGAGAACAGTTGTCAATTGATTTTGTAGGTCTCCAACAAAAAACAAGAAAGATGTTAAAGATGAGCATGGTCATGATACGCAGTTAATCAGTAATACTGTTGTTCTTGCTGGCACTCCGTCACTTACGACGTCAAAGGTTCCAGTTGATCCGATCAACGGGCCTGCTTGTGAAATTAACGTGCAAGTGGCTGAGCACTCCACAGACACGTGTACCCCTAACGTAGTTCTCGGGGATATTCAGCGTGACACAGTGTGACAAGGCTGGCCCTTTGAATTACAGGCACAACAGAAACAGGAAGTAAGAGTGAGAGAAAGTTGCGGTGAAAGAGTACAGCAGGGTTCGCCACCATCCCCTGCCGGAGCCTTGTGGAGCTTTAGGTATTTTCGCTCAATAAACACTCACAACGCTCGGTCTGGGAATCGAAACCGCGAGTCCGCTACCCTAACCACTGGACCATTGCGCCTCCACAATCAGTAATACTAAGACTGATTGAATAGTTTAAGGAAATGTTTAAATGATTTTTACTCTTTAGAAACTATATTGTAAGATTTATGAAAGAATGAGCTACTTCTCAGTTTTTCAGACATTGAATTTAACGCTGTCCCTGCTGTTATATCAATGCTGGAACTAATTAATATTGGAATTTAAAAATTAGGTCAAACAAATGCAATCTTGATCTCTGCAGAAGGCTTAAGTTTTTATACTAGAAGATAGAATCGATAGAATACTCCAGTGTCTCACCTGCTGAGAGAATGTTTTTAGAAAAGACTCCAATAGTAAAGGAGGAAAATATTTGATTGGATTAACAATGCATTTAAATAATCCTCTTTTAATTTTGGATCCATTTAATTCATTTCTAATTTTGTCATCAGAAATTTCACTGCAAAGTATTGAGAAGAAACTCATCATCATTGACATCATTGACATCATTGACATCATTGACATCATTTAACATCTGTTTTCCATGCAGGCATGGGTTGGAGAGGAGCTGGCAAGACCAGGAGCTGCGCCAAGTTACATTGTTTGCTTTGGCATGGCTACTACAGCTGGATGCCTTTCCTAATGCCAACCATTTTACAGAGTGTACTGGGTGCTTTTTACATGGGACCAGCATTGATATGGTCACCAAGTACCTTGCAGGACAAAAGCCTCTCAAATTGGAGTGGGGAGTAGTATTGAGTGAGTATGGCTTTGTGGCAGTTGAAAGATTTAAGGTATAGAAGGGACAGATATAGATGTCTTGCTGTTGAGTAGTTACATGGAAAACAAAGATTGAGTTGGACAGTAAGATAAAGAGAGTGGCAGTGAGAGTGATAATGGTAGAGATGTGTTGAGACATGCCCTTGAGGGACATTGGGTGGGGTGAGAATAGGTGAGGTAATATAGAGGTTTGGGCTGGATGAGTGGGCAAGATGAGGTGACTGTAGCAAAATGTTGATCACTTAGAAGAATCTCTAATTTACCGTTCCAAATTTAAATAGATAATAATTGGAGCAGTCATTTTCTTCAAAAACAGTAATAGGCATTCTTGCAGTAAGTACCAGGGCTTCAGTTTGATTGACATTGTGGCTGAGATATTCATTATTATTCCACAACACAGATTTCATCATAAACGTGATAAATTCTCGATGTGGTTTTTGTTATGGATGCCACTGCATAGATGAAATTTTTACTTGGAGAATGGTGCTGGAACAAAATGGAAGCTACTAACAGTGGTGCATTATTTTGGACTAATTTGTGACAAATACACATATGTCCAATCAGTTGTTGGAGGCCTCAATGTGTATTCATCACATTAGCATGGAAACCAATACAACCAAGGCAAAACTATATCTGCTGGCATGTCACCCTCTGAAAGAGTCTCTGTCATATTCAGCAGTAAGATTTTGGAAGAGGTTGATCGCTTGTACTTTTATATAATGCTACCTTCACTGCTACAGCAAAGGCAAAGATGAAATAGTTACCTGTATCAACCAAGTACATTGTCATTTTCAAAACTAGGTTTTGGTCTAGATCAGAGAACCATGTGACTACAAAAATTCGTGTATATCCAATTGCTTGCTGTATAGTTGCAATGCATGCCCAATAAGTATGGCAAACACTTTTCTGCCTTTGCTGTATCCTCTTTGTTTGCACTTAGGACTTATCTCATTGTTTGTTTTTCTTGCTCAAAGGCTTCTTTGGGGGTTTGATACACACTCCATTGTGCTTGGAGCAAACTCAGCTATGAGTTTCACTGCAGTTCCTACTGAGATTACAAAATTGATAAGGTAGGCAGCTGCAAATATGAATTTGTATGATCAAGTCAGATATTAGATCTATGCCTATGCCTTGTTTATATAATGTCTGCTGTAGAAATCATGATTGGTTGGTTGATGATTTACGTTGGACATCTGATTGCTAAATGTGGTTGGTTTCTGTTTGCAATCTCATAGATTCACTGGGGGAAGCTGACTCAACTTATACACTGACATGAAATATATCTCGGTATTAGCCCATGTTCAATAGAAAATGATGTAACACACATATGTGCACTCCACGTCCTGATGCAACCAGTATGCAGTGGATGAAAGACAGAAAACACTCTAGACACAGGCATGACAATATAGTTAACAAGTTTGCTTTCAAACCTGTGGTTTGGGATTCAGTCCCACTGTACAGCACCTTGAGCAAGTGTCATCTACTATGACCCCTGGCTGATCTAAGCTTTGCCAGTGAATGGAAACTGAAAGAAACCTGTAATTGTATGTGTGTGTGTACATATCCCCTTGTTTTGAAATTGTGCACTATTTGTAAACAAACATTGCCATCATATAAGCACTGCTGTTTGTTTGCAATTTTCCCTGAAAACATGTCCAGCCATTAAACAGTTCATGGTTAAAAAACTATGTAATACATTTCCTTACCTAGAAATATATGAAGGTTGATGACGGTATCCATAAGTTAAGCTTGTTGAAAGTATAACATTTGAACACATATCATGACAAGCAGAAAAATATTACTGATGATTGCAAATATTGGTACAAGGCTACACAGGGTTTGAGAGAAAAATAGTTAATTAAATTTACTTCAGTACTTGACTGGAGTTATATTTTAATGACCAGAGTGATGGAAATGGGTCTCAGGAAAACTCATTTCCATCACTACTTCCCTACCATCATAAGCTGAGAAGTTGAGGAATGTTGTCCCCTTACATACCTTCTTCATTTCCATCACTGCTTAGAAGGATAAAAGCAAAGTTGACCATGGCAAAATCTGAACTCAGGTTGAACTGTATCTGAATACTGTCGGTCACTTCGTCAGGCATAACAATTCTGACCATTCAAATATGGCAGAACTGTGAGGAAATCTGACTGGATGTCTTATAAGTATTTGTTCCATTTCTTTGCATTCTGAGTTCAATTACTGCCATGGCTTACTTGGACAGTAGCCTTAATTTGTTATTCAGTTTAACATCACCATCTGGCACTTTGGGTTCTTTTAGCAGACCCCACTCTATTGTAAGCATTTGGGTTGGATCTCCAGTTTAAGGATGATTTCATCCCTCTCTCCCATTAGTCTTGGAAGCCTTGTCAAGGGTACTATCATCTTCCTCAAATAAAAGATAAATGTGTGAGTTTGTGTATAGTTTCAACCTTGTAAATTGTAAGATGAAATTCATCAAAGACCAAATTTGTCCTTCAACTCTCTAGAGTATAAGTACCAGGCATATTAACTTAAATGACTATAATCTAAAAATGTGGTTTAGTAAGATATATTTACTAGAAAACCGGTCTTTTTTTTTTTTACTTTTTTTTTTCTCATAATTTTAGCAACTCATTTATTTACTTAATGGGTGTTAAAAGACTAGAAAATTTTTTAAAATATACATAAACATCATCTGAAAGTTAATTGCTCCCAGCCTTTCCCAAGACAATTATGATGTCTTTTTTTTTAATCTAGTTTTACATTTCTATGGTCCTGATGACTTTTGGATATACATAACTGATAAAACATCTGTTACTATTGCTCACTAGCCCCTAGGCCAGCTCTGATTGAACATGAAATTAGTCTGATATTTATAATTAATCAAGGTGCAACCCACATAAACAGTGTTCCTGATATACTGTTTCTCTTCTCAAGTGAAACCCATATAACATACTCATGCAGCTTAAAAGTTTGTTTCTGTACATCTGTAGATTCTGGGGATCTAGTCTTTTTCATTCGAAAAATGAGCCCCTTTTAATTTTGCTCAGGTTGCTTTCAATTTTGGTATATGATGCAATTCTGAATTTTGATTACAATCAACCAATTACTTTATCTTGTAAATTAAAGAATCTGATGTTATTTGGAATTAAAGTTGGGAAATTTGGGTATTATGCCTGCCAGAAAAATATATTGAATGGTACTGCTTCAATGCCTATCAAACTATCACTTTACATAGAAACACATGTAACTGTTTTGTCACCATATTTCTACTGAAATACACTGCCTTTGTTCAGTTCATTTAAAAAATGAAGAATTTAATAAAATAACTTAGTCATTATTATGCTGGTGTTTGGAACATGAATTAACATGAAATTTTGGTAGACAATTTCAGTTTAGATCAATTACGAGCAAAAAGTTTGTATCATAGAACCAGTAGTCTCAGGTGGTTTGGTATCAAAAGGGTTAAAGTAAATGTTTTACAGTTTACAGTTGTGTACCTATCCTACCTAGTAAGCACATTAAAAGTAAAAGTTGAAATAAACAGCTAGCAGTAAACAGAGTGTAAATACTTCATCAAGGATTACTACATAATTAGGTTGTAAAACAAGTTATATAATTATTATTTTACAAACTGGCTGAAACAAACCAAGGAAACTGGTCAGTCCAGTTATGAGTAATCATGTAGGAGTTTAAGGCTACATTTCAATGTCATTTAGACATAACAGTTCAATGTCATTGTGCATTCTTGTCAGTGTTAAATAGAGCCAGCAAATAGACTTAATGAATACAATGACGTAGACTGGAATTCTGGGAATGGTTTCAGAAATTCATGTTTTATTTTAGTACTAATGCCTCACACTAAAGTACTAATTGGCGTAATACAGGATCTGTATATCCTTTCCTCTGGCTGTCTATCATTTCTCCTTTCCCTCACTATCTTGTTCTCTCTTTCACACTCAAATAAGTAATCAGACTTAGATACTTTACTAGAATCCTGTGGATGTGAAGTTCTTTCCACTTGCCTGCTAATTCACCTTCCATTATGTCATAGGTGGCTTTTGTTATATAATCAATCACATCTAAGAACCATTACTCCTGTGCAACTTTTTGCAAACATATATTATGTATAAAAGTAGTTGCCTGGATTAATCAGAATGGATAACATTACTGGATGTGTTTGGTCAGAATGGTGAATGTGGCACTGTAAGATATTAAAATGGATGTGTTGTATGCATAAGCGGTAATAAATTCCAACTGATCAAGATTGAATTCTGTTTTCATATTATACTTATAGCATTTTCAGTTTTTATACATCAGTAACACCTTCTAATAAACTATTAACTTTACACTAAAAGCTCTTCTATAAAAACTGTCTTGTTGAAGTAGAGTTCTTATGATGACTGATTGAGTAATTAAATACTTATGGCTCTCTTTACAAGGGAGATATACAAATATAAAGTGTCTTTTTCAATATCAACATAGATTTACATCCATATGTGTACCTGCCTATAATATATATGTCTGTGCGTGTGTGTGTGTATGTATACATACACACAAGTTTGTAATAATGACGTCAAACGAAATTGTGATATTTTGAAATCATTTAATATATATGTTTCAAATTTGCGTAATATATGACAGGAAATGCATCCCTCCTCAGTTAAAACATGAAGGAATTAGCGTAACATGAAATACATGTGTGTGTGTATGCATATATATATATATTCTTTTACTTGTTTCAGTCATTTGACTGCGGCCATGCTGGAGCATCGCCTTTAGTTGAGCAAATAGACCCCAGGACCTATTCTTTGTAAGCTTAGTACTTATTCTATCATTCTCTTTTGCCAAACCACTAAGTTACGGGGACGTAAACATACCACCATCAGTTGTCAAGCGGTTGTCCGCTTCGGTTGTCAAACCGGCATACAAACACACACACACACACACACACACACACACACACACACATATATATACGACAGGCTTCTTTCAGTTTCCATCTACTAAATCCACTTACTTGGTTGGCCCAAGACTATAGTAGAAGACACTTGCCCAAGGTGCCACACAGTGGGACTGAACCTGGAACCATGTGGTTGGTAAGCAAGCGGCTTACCACACAGCCACTCTTGCACCTATATATGTGTGTGCATGTGTATGTGTGTGCATGTATATGTGTGTGTTTGTGTGCATGTATATATATGTGTGTGTGAGTGTGCATGTATATGTTGGTGTGCATGTATATGTGTGTGTGTGTGTGTGTGCATGTATGTGTGTGTGTGTGTGCATGTGTGTGTGTGTGTGTGTATATATATAAAATCACTAGAGTGGTATTTTGACTCCCTTTAATGTTATTTATAAGCAAAGGGACAATTATATCTGTTAAATACAAGTTGTGCATTTAATCTAATACACAAATTGTATTTACTGAATTGATATTTAATTACTAATCAATTTAATGTAGAGGTGTTAAAGATTATTATTATTATTGTTGTTGATATTATTACTATTATTATTAACATGGCATGCTGGCAGAGTCATTAACACCACAGGTAAAATGCTTAGTGGCATTTCGTCTATCTTTCCGTTTTGACTTTGAATTCAGTCAAGGCCGACTTGCCTTTTCATTCTTTCAGGGTCAATGAAATATCTACTATTTGACCAATATAATCAGCTCACCCCTTACCTGAACTTGCTGGCCTTGTGCCAACATTTGAAATCATTATAATTATTATTACATACCCTATTAAATTTAGAATTGCTTAGATAATAATTTTTTGTTAGATATTAATAATTCAACAAATATTTAGTTGTTTTTTTTCTTTTTCTTTCTAAGTTTTTCAATCAATTGTCTTCCAACCAATTTGGTTTTCTCCAAATATACCTTTCTCTAAATAAGTCTTTCTAAGAGTATAAATTTCAACCAATTTGTCTTTCAGTCAATGTTCTTAACAGGAAATCATTCCACCTTATTGATTAAATACTAGCTGCTAGTATGTTTGTGCACATATATACATAGGCGTGTGTGTGTGCTTTCTTTATGTTGTTCTTAAAAAGGCTTTCTATGAATTCCTTTCTACTTATTGTTGCTGTAGTTAATATTATATTTGTCTTATTTTTGTGTTTTAACTGAATATGGAGAGAACTCTATCTGTTTAAGGGTAGCAGGCTTAATCTCTTACATAGGTGAACAGAGTAATCTGGCCCTTGAGCACATTTTTCAGACTCCTCTATATTGCAAGCATCCAACCCAGTCTTTGTTCTGCAGATAACCCATCAGTAGTTTTTTTGTTTTTTTTTGTTCCCCACCTTCTCCTAAAACTGGCTTTGGAGGCCAAGCAATAATCCACAATAAGTAAATAAATTAATTAATTAATTTCTCCCATTCAGATATATCTCTGCATACTGATATCTGGCTGATGCAGTTCATAATATTGCTTACAACTGAACAGCAAATAGGTAAATACCACATTTTTCCAAATCAGACAAGGCTCACGTGAATAGCAATCTTGTATTAAGACTTAATAGGTTTGTAATTTAGATAAGCTCTTTGTATTTTGTGCTTAATTACATATCTTTCATAATAAGTAATTCATTAACAATTTATCGATCTGTTTGTCTAATTCTGTTTATTGACTTTGGTGTAAGTCTTTTATTGTTTTTTTTTTTTTGTCAGGATAAGTGGGTTTTGTTGCCATCTCTAATTGAGAGGATCTATGACCAAAGACATTCCAGTTGTGACCATGCCATTGATCTTGGGGTATCTAGGACTAAGTTATCTAATATCGTCTGTATTAAGATGGCATGGTTTGATCTGAGAGATCAAATTTGTTTCTAGTAGGTTGAGTTGTTGTACAGAGGTTTCCTGTTTTTTTTTTTTTTGTTGATCTTTATATTATATTTTCTTTAGCATATAAGCATTATATAAATGTGTGTGGGTGGGTGTAGTTATGTTTGTATGTATCTGTGAATATGTCAATACATATAATGCTATGTTTATACACACACACACACTTTTTTCTCTTTTAACCCTTTAGCATTTAAACCAGCCACATCCTGCCCAAATGTTCTACCTGTTTTATGTCCAAACTAGTCAGATGTGGCTTCTCACACCCGTCCTACAATGTCATTCTAAAAATAAATTATCACATCATCAAAATCTTGAATCCATGAAATCATGCGTGACTAATTCAAAACAGTGTGAATAAATAAGTTTTACATTTGCTAAAGTAATCTAAATGCTGAAGGGTTAAATATATTAACCTATCTATCTATCTATCTATCTATCTATCTATCTATCTATCAAACATACCAATTCCTGTCTAATCTAGTGGATTCCACATGTGTGTTGGAACATTCTGTGACATCACAACTTGTCAGTAAGAGTGTTGAAAATTTAAGACATTTTGAAAGTCAATCACTGCTATTATGATTAAAATGTCACATATCTGTAAGTTTCCTTATGATGCTGATTACAAAATGTTTACATAGAAAGTTATAAACATTTCAATGATATAAACTAAGAATGGGCTTTGCATTCTTCTTCTCTCCTATATCCAGAGTTGAGTGCTACAGTGTCTTAAATCCACTTAGCACAGAGGTCCCTCATTCAAAGATTTAGCCTCTTATACAGTTGAATGTATGTTTATTATAAATATACATAAAAACTATTATGCTGACTTCAAAATACATAGAAATACATTTCTAACCTGTTCGGGTGATTAGAAAAACTAATTCAAAATAATTTCATTAACTCTTGCAAACTGTTGAGTTCTTCCTTTCAGCTGTGCAATAAGAAGTTTACTTCCCAATCACATAGTTTCCCGTTCAGTTCCACTGAATGGCATCTATAATCCTGGGCTGACCAAAGTGTTGTAAGTGGATTTGATTGTTAGAAACTGAAAGAAGCCTGTCATATATATATATATATATATATATATATATTTATATATATATAATTATAAATTTTTCTTTAGAAAAGCATAGAAAGCATGGAGCATCTCATATATATAAATATATATATA
>NC_068982.1:27016913-27030680 GCF_001194135.2 Octopus bimaculoides
ATATATATATATATATATATATATATATACACGTGTATCAATATGTGTGTGTGTCCCCTTGTGTTTATGCTTGTGCTCCATCACCGCTTTACAGCTGATGTTGGCCTGTTTACATCCCCATAACTTAGTGGTCCTGCAAAAGAGACCAACAGATTAAGTACCAGGCCTAAAATTAAATACTAGGATTGATTTGTTCAGCTAAACCCTTCAAGGCAGTGCTCCAGCATGGCTGCAGTCCAATGGCTGAAACAAGTAAAAGTAAAATTGCAATGAAAACCTTGTATCTGTTGTTTAGTGATCTTGGCTTTGCTGAGGTATATTTTTGGCCTGGAAACAGCTTAATGCTTGCATCAGTCTAGCCTGGAACATGTAGTACTCATATAGAATGTTGTATTTGTGTTTAATTATTAATCCTACCATCAAGTCTACTTATAAAATCAAATCTCTGATCCTGGCCATAGCAGAGACAAGGTGAACTTTGTCAGGTAATTCCTAAGTGTGAAACACAACTCAGATCTTGTGCTTATGATCTGACAGATTTCTGAAGCAGCTCTGAACCATAAAGTAGCTGTGTTTTATTTTACATTTTTTTTCATTTCTATATTTTGTTTTTGACAAAGTAATAAATTGCTAATGAGACTTCTGAAATTGATGCTATTTCTTACACTCATGAATACTATCATCATCATCATCATCAAATTCTTTTTGCCATTTGCCAAATTTATGATACTTAGTTCACTTCCAGTGAAATAAGAGAAGTAATTCTTGCATAAAGATACTCCAACATATATGTTAAGTATGCTTATGTTGTTTATGTCAACACTTACAGTTTACTAGACATGTATATAAACCCATTGGGTTACTGATTACCTATTGATAGCATGAGTACATAGTAATTCTGAGCTGGTGTCTGGCCAACTATAAGGCCACTGAGAGTGAGGCACCCTTTAATTTGCATTACAGCATGTCTTCAGTAAAAGGTTACACTGATATAAGATATAGTAAGACTGCTGAGGCAGATATCTTGCCTCAGCTGGTCCCCAGGCTCCTTGGTTTTGTTATTGTGTGTCATTGTAGTGTTACTTCGGCTGTTTTTAACTTCAAATTTTGCACAGGCAATGCAAGCAGTCTTTGAATTTAATTCTTTAAAAAATGAATGTCTTTTACATGTCAGTGATGGTCATTCTCATTCAATGATTGAACAGCTATCATATATGTATGTATGTATATATGCATATGTATATATACACACACACACACACACAGATACTGTGGCAGATACTAGTGACACGCAAGTAGCACCCATGTCAGTGGCATGTAAAAGCACCCATTTTACTCTCGGAGTGGTTGGCATTTGGAAGGGCATCCAGCCATAGAAACCATACCAAATGAGATGGGGTCTGGTGCAACCTTCCATCTTGCCAGCCCAGTGGCGGCGGTTGTTGTTGTTGTAGTAGTAAAATGTCTGTGTTTTGATCTTGCCATGAATCTGTCTTGATACCTAATGATTCATTCACTGATTACAGAAGTCTACAATGGAAATTCTTCAGGAGATTCATGAAACCTACCAAACTATTTATCTTCAGCTCCTTTTTCAGGGTTGCCAAGGTTTAGTCTGGTCTCTAGATCAACTTTTTTATGAAAACAGAAAAATATTTTTCTGATTTTGGAATATTCTCTAAAATTTATATTGCAAGAATGCATTGAGAGTCAGAGCCCAAGTATAGTTGTGATTAACAACGCTCAAACAGTAAACCTTAAGCAGTTTTTTTTTCTTGTTAATTAATGAAAAAGAAGCTTACATTCTGGGCGATGTTACCTATTTCCCCTCACTTTGTTTATACATGCCGAGCTAATGTTTTGCTTTCAAATTTGCACATACCTCTGTTCTTACAGTAAGGATTCTTACCTTATAAGACTATATATACCATGTGGAAGGTGGTATAATGTATTTTGGTCTGTATTATAAAATGTATTTTTATGAATAATTGCCCTTATCCAGGCTGTGAGATCTGGTTTATACTTCAACCACTGCATTCATCTCTATTCTCATCTCTAAGTATCTCTTACTCTCCTTTCTCCTTCTCACGAACCTACTCACTCAACTACCCTTGATTCTCTATCTATATTCTCCTTTTAATCAGACCTCCTTTGTTTTCTATTTTAGGCCCCTTTTAATTGATAATCATAATATAGCTTAAGTCACCACTGCCCTTCCTCTTTCTGGATATGTCCTGTTATCTTGCTGGCATCTTCTGAGATATGTTCTTTTATGTAGTCATGGTAAATTTATAGTCACAGTAAAATAGGGGTAGGGGGAAAGTTTATCTGTCAATTCCCAGTGATTCTAATTCTAAGTTGATGAATACTAGCTGCATTGGGATCTTTTGATTGTGATAAGGAGAAAGATGAATGTAGCTATATTACCATTTCTTGACCCCCATTGTTATTCTCTTCTATTACTCCAAATTATAGTAGGCTTTGGGTATTTTCTCCCTAAGTTCATTCTGCTACAATAATAGCAATAAGCATGTAATTTTTTTATTCTCTAGTTCTGATGAAAAATTTGCTAAAAAATTATAATGGAGTATCTTGAATGTTGACAACCTATATGGTCTTTTGCATCCGAGGAAAGTGGGTTATTTCAAATCGATGTAATGCTTGCATTGATCGATTAAATGGAGCCGCTTGAAACAGCCGTAATGCACTAATACCTGTTACTTATTTGTTTTTTATTCACCTAACTTCGAGCTGTGTGGACAATACCAGACTGACTTGGTGCCTCAAATACCTAATTCAACTATATGTATATATATGTGTGTGTATACACATAAATTTGTTTTTTGTTATGTATAAAAATTATTTAACATTAAACTATTTAACTGAGAGTTACTCAATACTTTTTGGTAGATTACATATTTATTTATTTCTACAAGGAAAAGGTCAACAATGGCTTCAAAGTTTTGGCTTGCTCACCTTCATCAGATAGCCTTATAAAGCCACTGTCAACATTTCCCTCATACAAGTTAATAATTATACATATGTGTGTGTGCATGTAATATGTATGTGTGTGAAAGAGAGAGAGAGAGACTCCATTCATTTAACCTCCGTTTTTCCCATGTTTGTATTAGTTGGTCCTGTGCTTATTTGAGACAAGATCTTACAGACATATGCTCTTCCTGTTGCCAACGATTACCTATTTCACAAGTAGGGGGGGGGGGGTTATTTACATGCACATGGGTGTGTGTGTGTGTTTAATTTCAACATTTATTTTAATCATGACTTATATCAAAACTTAAATATCATACTGACACACTGACCCCTTTGTTGAATTATTAATATTAAATCATAATGTACTCTTAAGTATCCTGTTATTATCTAAGTTAATGATAATCTGTCAAAATATTTATGTTGTTTCTCACCTGATGTACCACTTGTAACATTTCACTCTAGATGTTAACAGCAGTAACAACAGCAAGCATATTCTTTCACTTTACTATTTCAGCAATCAACTCTCATTGAATGAACTACCGATATCTTTTAAGTAAGTTTTGATATCTTTGAATAATCTCTTATTTTTCTTTTGCAGTGTTTCTTTCTGATGAGATATATTTTTCCTTCTTCAAATATCTGCAACTTTGACACTTTTTTTATTTACCATTATTAATTGTAAAAATCAAATCAGAGGGTTATAATTAATTCAGACCTAGGATGTTAAAAAGTAATGTAAAGTGGCTGTGTGGTAAGTAGCTAGCTTACCAACCACATGGTCCCGGGTTCAGTCCCACTGCGCGGCATCTTGGGCAAGTGTCTTCTACTATAGCCTCGGGCCGACCAAAGCCTTGTGAGTGGATTTGGTAGACGGAAACTGAAAGAAGCCCGTCGTATATATGTATATACATATATGTATGTGTGTGTGTATGTTTGTATGTGTGTGTTTGTCCCCCAACATCGCTTGACAACCGATGCTGGTGTGTTTATGTCCTCGTAACTTAGCGGTTCGGCAAAAGAGATCGATAAAATAAGTTCTAGGCTTCTACAGAATAAGTCCTGGGGTCGATTTGCTCGACTAAATGGCGGTGCTCCAGCATGGCCACAGTCAAAAGACTGAAACAAGTAAAAGAGTAAAAGAGTGTTATAAAATATATTAAATGAACTTTTGCAGGTGGTTATGATTGCTGTTCTTGTTCATTAGGTCCTCATCCAGTCAATCTGTGATCAAAGGTACTTCAGTGATGACAACATCTTGGACAGTATTGCTCTGTATAGTTTTTTCCTTTTAATTATATTTTTCTAAGACAATAAGACGTGGTGTGAGGGAGACTTGGCTGTTATTTTTGGTAGATTGAGTATTCCAGTTGGTGCTCACTCGTTGCTAGATTCTAGCAGAATATATATGTCAAAATGAAACTCAGTGGAATTTGTTTAAAAGCTGTAAGTTTCTTCTGCTTCATCCTATTCAGTCTATTAACTCACTTCGAATGTATTGTGCTGTTATAAAAATCGTTTCTTGTGTTCCTTGACAATGTATATCTGAAACTACATGGCCAAAACATAAATTATTTGTATGGTACTAAGTGATTAAAAGACTGGAAACCATAGGAGCATTTTAAGTTACTGGTACTTTCAGAGGTATAGCCCTGTAGTTAAGAAGCCTGCTTTGCAACACATAGTTTTAGATTCCGTCCCTCTGCATGTTACCTAGGGCAAGAGTTTTCTACTGTAGTTCTAAACTGCCCAATGTCGTGAATTTGTTAGGTGGGAACTGTAAAGCCCATTGTATATGTGTTTGTGTGTGTATTTTGATGAAAGAGTATAAACATCAGAAATAAAACTGAAAAAATTATACTGTTCAAATGAAGTTTCTTACAATAGTTATTCAACACTGAATTACAGACTCCTGCTTGTCACTTGCTGTCAGAAATGCAGTGAACCAGTGACTGACCTGTGAGACACTTGTAGCCAAAGATAATGTTGCTCACAAATTGTCAACTCAAAATAAAATTCCTCAACACACTAGAAAAGGATACTAAATTGGCATGCTTGTGTAAAGATCTTTGAAGTGAGGCATGTAGAATACATCTTGCCCAAATTATAATCAGAATAATTAAAGTGAATATGAACTCATAGTCCATGACCTTTTAGTTCAAATTTTTATCCACCTGACTATTTTGTCTCTAAATTACATACATGAAGGATATATTTTCAAACTTTACCATTCTTATATTATTTGTGGTATTATATATCTGTACAAAACATATTGCTCTTCTTTGCATTAATATGGTGGACTGACATTAGATAAGCCATCCAGCTTTAAATTATTCTTCTAGCAATGTTCATGTGAATGGCCAGATATGCAGTAATGTCCAATCTATGTGAGATCTTAGAAATGATTCATATTAAACCTGAGAAAATTATCAAAGATTTTATCAAATCTTGCAAATTCCAACCCATTTACCCTGTTATATGATAATCTGTACCAATATTTATGCAGTTGATTAACTTGAATTCCTCTGATTGATACAAGGATCATGATGAAGCTCTTGTGCAGACAGCCAAATTAGATGTCTGTTACCTGGTTGGATGTTTTACTAAATACTGATTGGGACAGGTGGGTTGGATGTCAAAACCAGTAATATTTTTTTGTAGATTCAACTGACTTGTCGTCTCCTAACAAAGACTGAGTTGATGCATAAAGATAATTTAGACATATTGATTCCTTACACATGGATGCAAAGCCTTAAACTTGTAAGTATATACAAGAAATGACCTGATACGACATACATGCATTTTAACAAATGCGTACATAAATATTACAAGTGACATGGAATGATTTCAGTAGTGAAACAAAAGTTATTCTTGGAACTTGCTATTCTGTAACTTAACTCTACAACTCAAGTCTTTCACTCTAGAGTTGTTTCCCATTAAATATTCAGACACAACTATTACACATCGCTTCATGAGTAATCAATTCTTGTTTGTAAACTTTGTTATTATTATATTCATTTCCTTTTATTTTTATACAGTTTAGCCAAGCATTTTTATACAGCTTAGCCAAGCATTTAAATCAACTGTTTAGGAAGTGTTTCAATAGTAATTAGCCTATATACCTGACCACAGATGAAGCTTAAACTTTATCCTCTATTAAATCAATGTCATAATTTTCTTTTGTAGAACATTGACCTCATTCTAGGAAACAAGACGTATTTTATAATTGTTAGGTATTCTGAGAATGACAAGCAATATTATCTTTTGTCTTTAACTTGCTTCAATCATTAGACTATGGCCATTCTGTAGCACCACCCTGAAGAATTTTAGTCAAACGAATCTGCCCCAGTGCTTTTTTTTAACACTGGTATTCTGATCTCTTCTGCTGAATCACTAGGTTACAGGGATGTAAACATACCAACACCAGTTGTCAGGCAGTAGTGGGGGACAAACACAGGCACAAAAACACATACTTATAGATATATAAATACAGATATGACAGACTTCTTTCAGTTTCCATCTACCAAATTCATTCATAAGGCTTTGATCAGCCCAAGGTGCCACACAGTGGGACCGAATGTAGGGAATACAATAAGGATTCATTCCAAAGGCTGAAACCTGTCTTAGTCACTGCCAATTTTTTTCATGTGTATAGCTGTCATATTGTCTTTTTGTCCAGCAAATTAATCTTTCTCTGTGCCTGTGTACTGTATACAGTAAGCTCACTACTACTACTACTATTAAGGCGATGAGCTGGATGAATCGTAAGCATGCTTAGTGATATTTTGTCCATCTTTACGTTCTGGGTTCAAATGCCACTGAGGTTGACTTTGCCTCTCATCGTTTCAGGGTCGATAGTACCATGTGACTGGCCCTCTTGCCGGTGGCACATAAAAGCACACACTACACTCTCGGAGTGGTTAGCGTAAGAAAGGGCATCCAGCTGTAGAAACTCTGCCAAATCAGATTGGAGCCTGGTGCAGCCATCCGGTTCACCAGTCCTCAGTCAAATCGTCCAACCCATGCTAGCATGGAAAGCGGACGTTAAACGATGATGATACACATTGTGCCTTGTGCCTATAGTAGAAAGGATTATTATCATCATTATCATTATCATCTTGAAAGTGGCAAGCCTGGAGAATCATTAGCACACTAGACAAAATACTTAGCTGCATTTTTCCTGATCTTTACAGTCTGTGTTCAAATTCTACTGAGGTTGCCTTTCATCCTTTCAGGGGGAATAAAATAAATACAAGCTGAACATTGGGATTGATGTAATCAACTAGCTCCCCCAAAATTTCAGGCCTTATGCCTTTAGTAGAAAGGATTATTATTATTATTGTTGTTGTTTCTGTCATTGGACTGCAGCTATACAAGGTTGCTGCTTTGAAGGGTTTCGATCATTTTAACCCAATACTTATTTTAAATCTGGAGTTTATCGATCACTATTTGTCCAATCTTTAAGTAATGGGGTTTAAATGAAGAACACTGTTTTTAAATGATATTAATGTAAAGACTTGGAGACAGGTACTCCCAAACACACACACACACATATGCATGGCAAGCGTCCATAATTTCCATCTACCAAATTTTGCTCAAAAACATTGGTCAACCTGAGGTTGAATTGGAAGGTACTTGCTACAGATGCCAAGCAGTGGGACTGAACTCTGAAACTATATGATAGCAAAGTAAACTTATAACATTATACTGCTATAATCTTTCTATTTTTTACTTGCTTCAGTCATTGGAATGTGGCCTTGCTGGGGCACTGCCTTGAAGTGTTTAGTCAAAACAAATCAACCGCAGTACTTATTTGCAAAGTTTGATGCTTATTCTATCAGTCTCTTTTGTGGAGCCACTAGGTTATGCGGATGTAAACAAACCAACAGTTGTCAAGCAGATATATATATGTATGACAGGTTTCTTTCAGTTTCCGTCTACAAATCCACCCACAAAGCTTTGGTTGACCTGGTGCTGTACTAGAGAAGACTCTTGCCCAAGGTGCCACATAGTGGGACTGAACCTGGAACCATGTGGCTGGGAAGCAAACTTCTTGTCTCACAAAAATGTCTTAATTTTTCTTGTTTTTTTTAAACTTGGAATTAGGCCAATATTTGTAAACATAGCAAGATGTCTGAGCAAAATAGTATTGTTTGGAGGCCATAAGTGTTCCTGTTTATGTTTGGTCTTAAATTACCTATAATCAAAAGCATCTGCCCCTGACTTTCCTATTTAAATGAAAAAATTGTATACCTATAAGTTTTTTTCTTTTTTATAAATAGCAGGGTGTAGTTTAAGAAGTACATGACTATTGTTTCCAGCATCTTGGGCAGCCACATACATGATGTATCAGTTGGCTCAGTGTCAAAGACCATGTGTTTTAATCTGTTGCAGGAATTTTATTGTTTCTGGGCAGAGCACTTTGTTCCACATTGCTTCATCAAATGGGTTGCATTTGTAATCCAAAAGACTTTCTTTGTCATCCCCTATCATGCTGATTTTGTCAGCAGATTATGTGTTTGTGTCTCTTTGTCTTGACATGACATGGTAATTGTAAAACAAGTGTTACCATCATACAAGTGATGTCTTTTCTTTCCAATATCCTTGGAAACAGGTGAAGGTGAGCATCCAGCCATTGAAAAATCTGCCTCAATGAATTCTGTCGGACTCATCCAAGTATGTATAGGTGGATGTTAAAATGATGATTATACATATATGTGTGTGTGTGCACATGCTGGGAGCATGTGTGTGAATGACCGTGTCAAACATAAATTGTATTTACCATATGATCAAATAGGTAGATTAAAGGATTTGTTAAAAATATATCAGTAAAATTAGAACAAAAGCAGACTTGTTGAAGTTGAAGAAAGAAAGAAATCAACCAGCCAAAATAAACACAGGTTTTAATAAGTTATATAAATATCAACATTTGCAGGTCTATCCAAACATTGTTGATGAAAGTCATTTATCATTTGTAATAAAAATTCATATGAAACATTTTTTTAAACAAAGATATGGAATTTGTCTATCTCAATTTTTCATAGTCGAAACCTTATTTTTATCTATTGATTAATGTATCTAAATGATCGAGTCAAAAACTATGCCTCGTTAGAGTTCTTGGTTAAATTTAGCATTAACCTTCTTAAGACCAATGCATCTAGTAGTTTACTTCAAAGTTATTTCAAAATAGCTTCTATCTACTGTTGTTCTTCCTTCCAGTTTAACTTCATTGGCATGCAGATTTATAGGTTACAGATTTGCACATTGTTAACTATCTTCATAACAAACATTTCAAACACCTAACTGACAGACATTTGAAACACTTGTAATCATTCGATTTGACTTTTGTAAGCAGAGGAAATGTCCTTCAGCTGTTCCACTAATGTTTCTTTTCCAGTCACTCTATTTAGTATGAAATAGTGAAGTGTTATTTGCTATTTTCAAGTATATATCTGATTGTGTTGCTGAGGTAACAGACCTTATCTAACTTGTTACTACCGATCATTGTCTCATAGCATGGGTCTTCTTACTGTCTCAGTTCAATGTCTAAATTTAATTACATTATCTTAAATTTCTTACCTGTTTACTATTTTCTATAACAATGTATCTACAAAGGTAAATTCTATCAACTTTGAAATGCAACTTAATCTTTCTACACCTGTGTAATTTTACTTTCTCAACTGGACTCATTCTTTTCATTTATCTCATTGTAGTTCCTTTTTATCTATTTATTTATCTGTTCATTTAGTTGTGAGAAATTGTGAACACAGGTGTTTTCATTGGTTTGTTTTCTTTGAGTCATTTTATATATGTTAGAATATAAAGTGTTGTGTGAAATATTTTTCATTGTTAATGTTGTTCCCCTTGAAATTGTGGTGTGAGTGATATGAAGGAAAAGAGAAAAAGAGAGAAGGTACATTGTTCATTTGCTATTCTTTGTTAAAAGAAGACAAATAAAAACACAGGTTTGTTCAGAAACTTTTCCATACTTCAAATTGAGTAGTTACCATTTAACTACATTGTTTTTCTGTTTCTTCTCTGGGGCAGAAATTCCTGTTGCCATGCATTTCAGTTGCTGCTTTGAATTTCATTCTCCTCTAATTATTTATTCATTTATGAAGGAAAGAGGAAGCAGTTGTTTGGGACAGAGCTGTTTTAATGTCAGGGTAAAAATCTTACAAAGGCTATATTTTGACTGAAAGAAAGATTTATGTATTTGTGTGTGTAACTATATAATTAAGTCTGTTCTATGGTTTCTTGTAGAAAGCCAAGTGAACATCAGATGTAGGAAATTTTGCAAACCACTGAGAAACTTTAGTATCCACTTAGATTATCTGAGTGAAACCATAGTATTAATGCGAAATGCTAACTTGGAAACTATGTCTAGCCACCAAGCCTATTCAGTGTCCTAGAGGAACTTCAATTTTCCATATTGTGTACCACAAGGATCAGACCTTTCACCCATTCTCTTCAACCTGCATCTACATGACAGTTCGACATCTCTGCAATTTTTTCACACCACCACAAAACAGACACCTTTATACATAAATAATATCACACTCATATCCGCTCATCATTCTCCAGACATTGTTACTCCATTGCTTGAACCGTACTTAAATCTTCTGGAAACTCAGCTCACAGCAACACTTTACAATAACACCTACTAAATCCACTGTTTCCCATTTTACTTGCAAGGCCAGAGAACATTGTATACAATGGTGGAAACCCACTTTGGCCATAGTAAATGGACTAGAGCTGGTAAAAGAGTAAAAGAATAACCAACCATCATACTACACACACACACACTGACATACTACACACACATACACACACACACACAACAGAGAAGTAGCAGGAATTACATACAATCCCTCATAGAGGACATAGTGGAAAAAGCAAAACAGCACACAGAGCAATCACAAACACCATATTTGTCTAACAAAAAGAGGCAGTAGTAATGACATACAAACACTACGTTAAATCCTTTATAGACTATACCAGTCTTACGTGTGTCCTTGATATCTTCACAACAAACCACAAAATACATAAACCTGTACGTTACATATCATTTCAGGTTGTACAATGACCACACCTACAGATTACCTACTCAAAGAAGCAAAACTATCAAAAAGAAAAGAACACTTGGACATTCAAGGGGCACAGTTTCTTCTGGCAGCAAGCGTCAGATTCTACAATCACTGTCACTGTATGAATAATCACTTTTCAACTATTCAGACCTATCTGTAATATCCCCAGAGCACATCTTCAATTGTTGCTCACTCCCAAAAATAGGTATAAAGGAGCAGCAACTGTTGCACCCCCAGTATGGTTACCATCAAAATTTATAAGTATATAGAAACAGACAGGATAGTGGAGAGAGGGTAGTGTGTCTAGACCAGGGGTTTTCAAACTTTTTGACTTGCGGACCCCTTTATATTTCAGGCTTTACCCTTATAAACGCTTATGAAATTTATACATAAATATTTGCTTAAAATAACATATATTTTTACATTTATTTATTTAACAGTATTTAACAGATAAGTTTATTGTCAATTAAAAGATTTCGATTAAAAAAACATATATAAAATCAAATTGCCCATAAAAAGTATTTGCTGTCCACGGACCCCCTGTGGTCCGCGGACCACAGTTTGAAAACCCCTGGTCTAGACTATCAAACTGCAGTGTGTATGATTATTCCATTCTTGCAGTATGTAGTATGGTATTCAGCTAGGTAAAGTTATGGTATAACTGAGAAGCTGAATCAGTAGGTTGTACTAATTCATTCAGTTACCTGCTTGCCATTGAACTGCTCTGTTAGCGCTAACTTGGGGCTATGCAACAACAGTAAAAGCAGATTCTACACACTTCACAACTGGTATGTATTGAGTACCTTAATATGTATTTGTACAAGCACATAAACCAAAACTGTCTCTTGATATGCTAGAAATAGTAGCCAATTAACAATGTGCCCATCTTGAAAAATGAGCTATTCATTGAACAATATAAATGGTTGCGCAAATGATGGAATACTTGGGGTTGGAACCTTTAATCATTAGCTTTTTTAATCAGTTTAGGCATTGACAACATAGATTTTACATACACACACACACACACGCATGCACGCACACACACACACACAGTTACTATTTGTGTCAGTTATGATATATATATATATTTGTTCATAGAAAAACATGTAATCGTTACCAATATAGCAAGAGATTTCACTGCAAAAAGTCTAAAGTAGACACCTTAAGGATCGTTCTCCTTGGTTATATATCCAAAGTTTTAAATTTAAAAGAGAGTTTTGACGCTAATATCCATTATTATTGAAATTTATTCCTATGTCAACATTTCTGTATAAGGCTATATTTGACTGTCAAATTTAAGTCAAACATATAAATTGCCTTACATGTCTTCAGGGAAAAAAATTTAAGAACAAAATTCAAGAACAAAAGGAGGAATTTATTTAACGAGTTATTTAAGGACAAATTTGAATATGGACTGGACTTAGAGATGATGTTTTGGTATTTACCTTTTGTTCTTAAATTTTTTTTCCCTGAAGACGTGTAAGGCAATTTATATGTTTGACTTAAATTTGACAGTCAAATATAGCCTTATACAGAAATGTTGACATAGGAATAAATTTCAATAATAATGGATATTAGTGTCAAAACTCTCTTTTAAACTTAAAACTTTGTATATATATATATATATATATTTAAAGCTATTTCTGTCACATATTTTCTGTCATTGTGATGAAATATTTGAGTCGGGATTGTTCTGGAATCTTTTTATCCACGTGCCTGTTTTGTCCAATTTGCTTCACGCAGATAACTTTAATCAATGAGTTTCTAAAATATCCAGTATGTGGGTTATTCAGGGTCTACAAAATTACTGGCTTTGGTTTATTAAATAACTTGGTTGTGTTTGTTGAGAACACATTATCATCATTTCATGTTTGCTTTACCATACCAGCATGTGATGGACGGGTTGTCGTAGTCTCTCAATTTTTATTTGGAGTTAATGTCCTCCTAGGTAAATCAGAGACCACTTTTCACTTAGTAGTTCTAGTTTTTGCATAGTTTCCCTTCTTATCACCAACCAGAGTGCATTACCTCATTGGCATTGACACTAGAGATGTTGTCTTGTTACCAGCAAGACTAAAAAGTCCTCTTTGTCAAGATTAAAGAGTCCCCTTTTCCCTACGTTTTCTCCTTTCGTGCATTCCTTTCTTTCACACAATTTGATATGTATGTATGTATGAAATTGCGTCTCTGTAAAGTTTTCTTCCATTCATCCAACTAGAGTATCGATGAGATGCGTGCAGGGCAATAAATGGAGGCCACATGGATATGTGCAAGCGCTCTCTACCTTTTTGCAAATATTCACACAAACCCTCTTCTTTTCAGATGCTACTCATTCACTCTTCCCATCTAATTTATAATCTTAGAACAGCCAAATCAATGTAGGCCCAAGGAAAGGTAGACCTGGTGAGGTTGTTGAAATGCTAGAACGATGGCATTGTGCTAGACTTGTGCTATGTGCAAGAGTTGATACAGTGGTGAGCCTCAACCAGACTTTTCATGGGTAAGGAACAGAGATAAATTCTTCTGAGTAGAGAATAGCGGTGTAGACAGTGTAGGCATACTGTTGACAGAGAAACAGGTAGATAAGGTGGTTGAGGTAGTCAAAGAGTGTAATAGGATAATTAAGCATTTAAGTAGAGTACCATATTTAATTTTTACTTTTCCTTGAATATGTGTGTATATATATATATAT
>NC_068982.1:27031009-27031922 GCF_001194135.2 Octopus bimaculoides
GTACAGAAGTAAATATTGAAAAAAAAGTCGTCAGAATTTTGGAATAAATGAAAGAAGTTATTCCAAAATTCTGACGACGTTTTTTTTCAATATATATATATATAAACACAGGAATGTTGCTTTGCAACATTTGTTTTTGAAAGTAGTGGTTTTCTGATTGCAGCCCTCCCATGAAATCTGGCTTTGTGCAGCTCCCAGCAAACAGTTTTTTTGGAAACTGGGTTCTCAAGGTGGCTATTAAGCTCTACAGTAATTTTGGGAGCTGTACTTTTGTGATCCTTTCTAACAATTTGTGTAACCATCCGATGGTCCCTATCTGAAAGTTTTGGTTTTCTTCTGGAGTTTTGTTTTGACAAGGATGTTTTTCCTTCTTTTTTGAAAGGCTGTCATTACTCTCAAGACAGTACTACTTGATACACCAAACATTTCGGCTATTTTCATTACGCTAGTGCCTACCACACAAGCACCAACAAAATCGACCTCTTTGAAAGTCTGATAGATCTGTCACTTTATTGAATTTTAATTACTTTCTCTGATGATATCTGAAAAGAAACAGCAATCCAATCTGATTTGGCAGAGTTTCTACAGCTGGATACCCTTCCTAACGCCAACCACTCCGAGAGTGTAGTAGGTGCTTTTACGTGTCACCCGCACGAAGGCCAGTCAGGCGATACTGGCAACGGCCACGCTCAAAATGGTGTATTTTATGTGCCACCCGCACAAGAGCCAGTCCAGGGGCGCTGGCAACGATCTCGCTTGAAAGTCCTTTACACATGCTGCGGGCACAAGTGCCAGAAAGGCGACGCTGGGCACAGATGCCATCCCGATTTCGCTTTCGCTTGCCCCAATAAGTCTTCGCAAGCTGAGTTTCGTGTCCAATGAAGGAGACAACGTTGGCATGAGTGCCAGTCGT
>NC_068982.1:27032050-27035852 GCF_001194135.2 Octopus bimaculoides
TATATATATATATATATATATATATTAAAACAGTAGGGTAAAAAATTGGATATTAATTAATATCAATTTAATACCATGGAACAAGCACATTAAAAGAATCAAGGAGATTCAGAAAAAATATCTGAGATCTAGTAGACGCATTACATGTGATCTTCTTCTAGCACATTAACAGTCCACCTAGTGGTCTCCTTTATATATACACACACACACACACACACATACATATATAATGCAACCCATGTCAGTATGGAAAAACGAACATTAAATTATTAATAGAAATACACATAAAAGAGCTGAAGGTGTAGATTAGATAATTAGTGTTCAAAAGGATGTAAGGTCTCAACTTAAAATCTTGCTGATACCATTCTGTTGTGCATCAAGGAAAGATCCATTCCTCTCATAACCTTTATTTGTTGGCTCCTACTTATTTATGGAGCTGGTGGTAGGCAGACAGCTTGAACGGTCAGTACACATGTACCAACATATTTACTAATATCTCTTTTTTGAAAGAAGTTAACAAAACGAAAATATAGCCTTCAACCTTCAAGGGTCAAATGAAAACGTTTATAGCAAAAGAATTTTGTTTATAAGTGTTGTTTATTTTCATCTTTATATTGATTTTAATTATTTCTCACATCTTTCTGAAGATTGATTGCTGCTCTTCTTTTGTAATAGCAGTAGCTTTACTTTATCTTCTGTTTATTATTTGTTTGTCTGTTGCCTTGGTTTTATTTTGTCACCACTACTACTACTACTACTGCTGCTGCTGTTATGTGTTCAGTGTCTGATTGCTGACTTGTGAAGTTATATAGAACAGCTGTTGTCAAGTAACATCAGCTGCAACCATCTATTGGCTGAGTTCATGATTGCCCTGTCACCTTTCTTTGGCCTAAATGGTAGTTTTCCTCACTCTGATAGCTAAAGGAAAAGGTTGTGTGGTGGGCATGACTGAAAGGGCTTTCCCCTTCAACTGAACCATCAACAACTTCAAGTTTCATTTGGAGAGTTAGGTGAGGGTGGAGAAGAATGTTCTGCCCTCCATTAAATTTTTTGAAGAGTGGATGAGTGTGCTGAGCATGGCTTGGTAGTCAGCATAATTATGAGTCTGTTGGGCCCTTTAATTGGCCCTAGGTAATCCTTATTCCTTCTTTTTGGGGATTTCTTTGTTATTGTTAGGGCTAAAATTGTTAACCTGCTTTTTACTGAACCAAAACTCCTAGTCGGAGCGTTGGACAAAATGCCCACTGGTATTTCTTCTCACTCATTATGTACTGAGTTCAAATCCCACTGGGATCGATAAAATAAATACTAGTTGAGCACTGGGGTTGATGTAATCGACTAGACTCTTTCCCAAAGCCTTTAGTAGAAGGGATTGTTGTTATTATTATTATTATTATTATTATTATTATTATTATTTCTATGGTGGCGAGCTGGCAGAATCATTAGCACTCTGGGCAAAACACTTAGTAGTATTTTGCCCATCGCTATGTTCTAGTTCAAATTCCACCAAGGTTGACTTTGTCTTTCATCCTTTCGGGGTTAATAAATTCAGTACCAGTCAAGAACTGGGTCGATGTGATCAACTGTTCCCCTCCCTGCAAAATCCAGGCCTTGTGCCTGTAGTAGAAAGGATTATTATTATTATTATTATTGTGTTTTGGCTTTGCTTTAATTTATGCATGCTGCACCCATGTCTGAACTAGAGATTTTGCATCTAAAAATGCTAACAGGTGAGGTGCTATGTAACTGAGAAAACTGATGCGTGTGTGTAAAAAGACAAAAAATTCTTTATAAAATTTACAACACTGAATTAGTAAGACTGCATTTATATAGACAGGAATTTACTTATGTATTTATAATGATTTGCCTTTCACCCTTTCAGTGAAACACTGGGGTTGATGTAATCAACTGGTCCCCTCCCCCAAAATTTCAGGCCTTGTACCTTTAGTAGAAAGGATCATTATTATTATTATTATTATTATTATTATTATTATTATTATTATTTTACTTCTCTGAGCTCTCAGTCTTACTTGCACTGGTTGATTCTGTGAGAGTAGACAGCAGCCTGCTGTCTGAGGTCATACAGGGTCTCTTTCCACAAACTATAAGCTTTGGTACTTGTATGTTAACTTATGGAAGACACTCAGCACCCAAGCACCAATCTCAAATCCTAGTCATCCCCAATAGGGCAGCTTTTGCACCTGCTCTGCCCTCGTGTCATTTCTAATTTCTCTGACATTTCTCTAACTTGGTTGTTAGTGTTCCCAGTACTACTACGACCACTGGCATAACAGTTACTCTCCTCATTACCCACTTTCTTGCAATTTCATCTATTATTGTTGTTATTATTCAAAGCCTGGTAGATGACAGAAACAGCAGAAAACAACTGAACATTATGACCAGCAGTATTTAGTTTCGTCCCTTTATGTTTGCTGTTGAAATCTTGCTTTCAGTCGTTCATAGAATGATCAATGATTAAGTACTGGCATCAATTTTATCAGCTACATCCCTCCCCCAAATTTGAGGCCATCTGCCTGTGTCAGAGATCATTATTTTAGAAGTAGATTGGTAGAATCTCAGACAAAATGCCTCTCTGTAGTGTTATTACCCTTTGTCTTTAACTTGTTTCAGGCAATGGACTATGGCAATGCTTGGACAAATAAACCAACCCCATTGCTTACTTATTTTTTGTCAGGGACTTATTCTATCAGTCACTTTTGCTAAACTAATCTACAGGGACGTAAACAAACCAGCACCAATATCAAACCGCTGTGGCAGACGGCCATATGCAAATTACACACACACACGTATATATATATATGGTGACATTCTTTAAGTTCCTATCTGCTAAATCCTTTCACAAGGCTTTGGTCAGCCTGCTGCTATAGCAGAAGACACTTGTCTGAAGTGCCTTGTAGTGGGACTGAACCTGAAACTATGTGGTTAGGAAGTAAATTTCTTACCACACAGCCACATCTGCTTGTATAATTGTAGCTATGTGTCACTGAGTTCAAATCCTGCCAAAATTGATCTTACCACAAAATTAGCACCAGTCGATAACTGGGGTCAGTTACCTATAATGAATGTGACCTTGTATCTCTGTTAGAAATCATGTTTATTAACTTGCATAATTTCTGAAACTATCCTCAACAGTGTTGTTATTTTTGTAACTGACCATTCACTTAGATTTCTTTCATTCTACACATCCCACCTCTGTCTGTGTGTGTGTATCTCTCTCTCTCTTTTCCTCTCTCTCTCTTTTCTCTCTCTCTCTCTCACTTTCTCTCTTTCTCCCTCTATGATATCATATGTTGTAATATAACTTAGTAACATTAGCTTTTGCAAACATATTAACTCTTACATCCTTTCTGTTGAGATTGTTAAAACTCCTCCTGCACCTCTGTCTGCTGCTGATAATTTGCTAACGTGACAGTTAGCAAACTTTTCAAAGAAACCAAAACAAACCAAATACTTATGCGGATCTTCATAGTTCAGAGCTAAGCTTAGTCACAGCACAGCTGGGTGTGTTTTTGTTTTTCGATGAGGTGAGGAAGTCCGAGGGCCGCAAGGGCAGTTTGAAGTTGATAAATGGATTGAGCAAATTCAAGGGGTTTTACCCATTTTATTTGACATTATTGGTGAGAAAACAATTTTCTCTATCTTTTAGTTTTATGCAGCATGTTGCTGGAAGGTCTGTGCTAACGAGTAACTTTCATAATATAACTAAACACTTTATTTCGCTTATATGATGATTTTATATATATATATATATATATATATATATATATATATATATATATAT
>NC_068982.1:27036943-27037635 GCF_001194135.2 Octopus bimaculoides
TATATATATATATATGTATGTATGTATGTATATATATATATATATATATCGTTTTCCTTTCATCATTTCTCTTTTTATTAGTACAAACAGCTTTAAATGTTATCTTTTTTCTTTTCAACTGCTTTATTTACAATTTTTACAATCGCAATACTGATAGCTATCATATTTATACACAAATACACATGTCTGCAGATATATAAACAGTTACATGTGTGTGTGTATGTTTACTGTATATAGAAATATATGTGTGTCTGGGTGTATATATATATATATATATATATACACGCACACATATACATACATACACATACACTCATTAGCATATCTATACACTTCTTGCATGATTGAATATGAACACACACACATACATAAACATACAAGCACACACACACACACACACACACACACACACACACACCTACATTGTCTGAAATATATGGGTATATAAGAAAATGCCTAAGTATTTTTCATTATCATTTTATGCTTTCAAACTGTCAATATATTTATCTGGCTACGAATCTAATCTTTCTACCACAACTATTTCCCTCTATATGTCTGTTTAATTCCCTATCTATATATCTCTTCATTTACCTTCTCACACACACACACACACACACACACACACACACACACACTCTCTCTCTCCTTCTCTCTCACTCTCATTTATATATATATATATATATATATATATA
>NC_068982.1:27038688-27050511 GCF_001194135.2 Octopus bimaculoides
TATAATATAATATAATATAAATAGATAGTCATTCATGATACATATACCCACCCACACACATATATATAGTATTATGTAGAGATTGGAAGAAAATTACTCAGCATATGTAATTGTTTTACTTTATTTGTTCAAAGCTGAATAATTGCTCAATTGCTTCTCTGAGTTTGTTGCTGTGTGCATTGCTTTCAATTACACTGCCTGAATGAATGCATACAAGCAAGAAAGCAAGAAACCAACTCTCTCTCTCTTTCTGTCTGTGTGTCTCTCTCTCTTTACATTGTGTGTGTGAGAGAGAGACAGAGAGAGAGAGAGAGCTACTGTGTTATTGTATCGCTTAGTTAAAGAAGTCCAAACTTGATATTGGCACTCTCTTGTACTGAAGCATTCTATACTAGACTGATTTGTGGCATATCATCTATAAACACATTTGCACCTCATCTTCAGATGCAAAGCTGCACCATTCCAAATATTATCCAAACATTCCAGCACTGAGTAATTCATACAAAATATTCTATTTATATTCTTTCATTTTCATTTCTCTTTTCCTCTCTTGTCTTTTTGTATCTCTATTTACTTATATATATATATATATTGGCAGGCAGGTAAAATAGCACAAATGGAATGAGGGGAATAAGAGTTGGACATAACATGCACCCACATGTGTTTGTGTGTGTGTGATATTTATCTTTTGTACTGTTCTATTAAATATTCCCTGGTGGGAATGGTATTTAACTGGTGTGACATTTGTCTCTTTTCCAAGGACATTGGTAATGGAATTGGAGTGAAATAGTTACAAGCAAGCAATTAAAACTGAGTGCTCTCCCCTCACTCTTTGGTCACCATTACTTTATAACTGTCTGTTGTGTGTGTATATGGGTGAGAGAGAAAAAGAGAGAGAGAGAATGAATCAGAGACAAAGAATCATTACACACATACACACACACGCGCGCACATTTAATTTCATTCATGTCTTTAAACCTGACAGAAAAAAATAACTGCTATCAATCTCACCATCTCTCTCTTTTTTTCTCCCTCCCACCTTTCCTCTTCCTTTCTTTTTCTCTCCCCGTATAGATATTTGTTCTTTCCCAGAATGACCTTTCTCTTCTCTTTCACTTTCCTTTTTTTTTTTTCTCCTTAACGTTTTTATTTAAACTGGCAAGTAAGTCATAGATACAAAGGAATGTCAAGTCAGATGTTTGTCTCACAGTGTACTGTGTTTGGTCTTTTTCAATATCTGCTTATAAAAAGATGTAAACAAAAGCATTTCTATTCACTCGGAACATTTCACTGGCCTCCTCATATGTGTTTGTGTGCGGTTTAACAGTAAAATGCATTGGGGAAACAAGGCAATTTATATTCATAAATATTAAATTTCTCTCCCTCTAAATATGTGTGTGTGTGTGTGTGTGTGTGTTAACAATAAATATTGAATAATAAAACCACTAGCATATAATTATCGTTTGACTATGTTTTACTATCCTACAAACTTTTTTTTTTCTTAACAATAGAATTGTATTTTATTCTTTTACTGGTTTCTGTCATTGGACAACAACCATCCTGAAATACTGCCCTCAAGGGTTTTTGTTAATTATGTATCAATTATGTATACTCTAGTATTTAGTCTGGTACTCGTTTTATCGATCTTTGTTTATCATAATGTTGAGTTAAGCTCATTTTTAGGAAATTACCTCCCCTTGGAAATACTAACGAGTCCTCCACTGAAATGGTTCATACTCTTTGTGTGTGTGTGTGTGTGTGTGAGTCGGAGGTAATTCACAAGGTATTGAGCAACCTAGGACTATGGTGGAAGACACATGCTCAATGTGCAATGCAGTGAGATGGAATCCAGGACCACTTTTTGACAAAGTAAACTTCTTAACAACACTGTCATGCCTGTTCTCTAAAGTAAATATGTTATTTCACATCTATGTTTTAGTGATGCAGTTAATCATATTTTTTCTGATTGCCTGTCTGCCAGCTGATGTGCAAATTGTTTGTATTATATATGCTCATCCATCAGATATATTGAAACAGCTATACCTTCCTCCACAAATTTTGAAATTTCCAGAGTGCTAAAATCAATGAAATTATTTTTATTAGCTTAAATATACGTAGGTCAATTCAGTTAACATGTCAACTGATTTGGGTGTTATTATTAGACACAGTAAAAATTTAATGGTTCAACAATTAAAAGATTATGCTTCCATAATCTTTCACTAAGTTTTATTCAGCTGCCTTGCAATTAACACTCCCAGTCCTACTGTCTATCAACATTCAAGGTGAATCATTTGATCATATAGATTGATTGATAGTGAATCAGGAAAATTATCTAACAAGCTGTAGCACACATGAATGAATTAATTCTGTATTCATCATTATTTGTAATGCTGATCTAAAATAATTATTATACCAGACAGGTTCAACGTATAATGTATAAGGACTTCGACCTTGTTGGGTCTTACTCTGACTCAAGTGTAGTCAGATATTGATTGAAAAAATTATAATTCTTGTCTTGGAATGGTGAATCTCGAAGCAGATAAAGCTACAAATAATAGCATGTAAATATTAGGTTAAGGAAAAAACACTTTGGATAGAAAATCCACTGTTTAGAAGAGATGTGATTTTGTGTTCCATAGGCAGCTTTTGCCTTTTTCTACCTAGGTTTTTTAACTCAATTTTTACATGCTTTAAGGTGGCAAGTTGGCTGAATTGTTAACACACTGGGAAAAATGATTAGCAGTATCTTATCCACCTTTGCATTCTGAGTTCAAATTCTACTGAGGTCATCTTGGCCTTTCATCCTTTTGGGGGTCAATAAAAGAAGTACCACTTGAACATTAGGGTTGATGTAATCAACTTACTCTTTCCCAAAAAAACTGCTGACCTTATGCTAAATTTGAAACCATTGGTCATAACTTTATCTGCTTCAAGATTCAATGTTCCAAGGAAGCTCAAAGTTTCTAAGTTCTTATGATGCCAACTCTGTGCATGCACGTGCGCGCGTGCATGCTGGTGTGGGTATGTGGTTAAAGCTTCCATAGTTATTCTTAAGTTTTTGTAGAATTTTTTAGAAAATTGTAATGTTGGCATTGTAATCTTTTTTTTTTAATGTTCTAAAGGTTTCTTGTAAATGCATGGTCAACTGATGGGAAACCGCTAAACTGAAAGAACATATATTGTTCTAACTACATTGAAGCTGAATAGGACCCAAATAGATTGAATCTATGATCCTTTTATCTGTAAAAAAACATTTAGTTGATTTTTAGTATTTGATTTCTAACTTTGGAACCAGACCAAACATTTGTAGAGGATGGTACACAGTTGGATTCAACATGTATGCCGGATGAGCTACAATTTATATGACTGACAAAAATCACTTATACAGACAGTGAAATGCAATTAAAATGTTTTTCACAAATTAGTATGTAGCAACACAGTTTCTTTCAAATATTTCTCAAACTATAACTATCCAGCTTAATTTGGGGTTAAACATTTTTTTTTTTTGCCAATTGCAATGTCGACTGGATGAATATTGGTAAGTAAACAACTCTAACAAGAAAATGAAAACACACCAGTGATAAGATACAATCTGCACATCACCTGGCAATCACGGAAATTTGATCACCTGTTATTCACTAAAATATACATGTAAACCAGCATATTTAATCAATAGAGAACAAGCATGGCTTTGTTGTTAAGAGTTTGCTTTGTGACAAACAGATCCTGGATTCTATTCCACAGGTACCGGGTTAACCAGCACCCTGAGCGTAAAATCTGGATAAATGAGAACTGTGTAGAAACCGAGTGAGGAGCATTTCTGTGAAAGTTTTTGTGATATTTCCAAAGGGAGGCAACTTCCTTAAAAACGGGTATCGTTTAACATAACCCCAGCCTTATGATAAACAGAGATTGATGAGCACTAGTTATAAGAGTCATAACCCCAAATTATTTTATATAAAGGTTAGAAATAATATCTAATATAGAATTTGTGTACGGGTGTGTAGTTGTATGCATAAGAAAAAAAAATAAAGAAATACATTTGAATGTGAATGCAAGTGTGCTCCTATCATCAGTATTATTAACTGTGGAATGTTGTTAGATTAGCCATAAATTGAAAAATGTTACTCTTTCCTTGAGCTAAACTATTTATAGTTAAGTCTAGCTTGCTAGAGCTTAATGTGCTATAATAAATATTTAAGCAATATACAAGTTAACCTGAGATTAAACATATGCTGGGTGCAAAATAAGCAAAGCAAACAGATGCTTATTTTGTTTAGATAAGAAAACATAAATTTTTAACTGGAATATCTGAGTTCCACAACACAATGAAATGAAGGCTCCAATGGAAACAATAACTTAAGTATCACTTAAATAAACTCATATGAATTGTTATTAAATATTTATAAATTTAGTTTCCTTCTTAAAGTTTTCTTGTATGGGACGTTTTTTTTTTATATTATTTATTTTTATTGTTTTTGCCAGTATCTTTTAAGTTGTATACCTTGTATGAATATGGCTTTGTTGAATTTAATAAATATTTAATATTTCACTAATTTTCTAGTTAAAATTAAGCCATCTGTGATAACTCACCCGAGGTATTTAAGGACTAGATCTTGGGCTGTTTTTTTATTGTTTTATTTTTTATTATTATTATCATTATTTTGAGGTAGTAAGGGGTTCATTTATGGGTGAAAATATGGTAGTTAAATGGCCAAATAAGGAACTTAGGTAGATGTTCCTTCATTAATTGTTCTATTTCAAAAATTCTTTAACATATCAAGAGGTTGTTGGATACAGTTTCCTCTCTTATTGTGTTTTGATCATCCATAGTTGAGCAGATTTACAATTAGGTTTCCTATGTTATAATTTGTTATCAGTCTGATGTGTTCTTCCTGAAATGCTCTATTCCATGCAGTCTTACAACACATCCTAAATAATATCATAGTTTCCTTGTCGACTGCTTTTGAAGGACTTTAAAGCCTATAAGGTACTGAAGAAAATAAAACTTTGCTGTTTAAAAAACATTCTAATGCTGCTTTATTTTTTAGTTTATTAACATTTATTGAAATAAGAAATATTTTACCATGCTACACATTACTGTTTCCCACTGCTTATTCAACTGACAACAAGTTAGACTATTAAACCAGTTTGAATTAGCCTGAAATGAATTTAAGACGAGGCAATGGCAAGTCTTTCTCATGGGTGGTACCAAATCATACATAAAAGAAATAGAAATACTTTTGAGCAATCATTTAAGAGCCTTTTAGAATTTCATATTCCTAAAATGTGTGAGTGTTTGTGTCATGTATGTATATATATATGGATAGTTGTATGTATGAATGAAATGGATCTTTCATCAGTCTCAGCAATGCATGTTCTAGTTGTCTGCACAGATACTTGTACCTTCAATGTACTCCTCAGGCAGAATCAGAGTGACACAATGTCACAGGTGAAACCCATTGAATTACAGGTACCATTCATTTCATAGGTTTCTCCAGTTTCTGTGTAACCAATTTCACTTTCAAGGTTCAAGTTAAGCTGAACTTTAAAGGAACTTGCCAAAGATGCTATGCACTGGTGTTGAACTTCATGATTGCAAAGCAAGCTCTTTAACCTACTTATATAGATGCAAAGTTGTTCCTAACATATTTAAGGGAAAGGCAATCAAATGTGACATTCGGCTCACAAGAGTAGTAGTCACATACGTGAAAGCAATCTAACTAGGAATTAAAACTAGTTTGTAGAATCAGTTGACACAATATTAACTACAACAGATTGGATTAAGTTCTCTAAGCTTCTTACCATTGTAGACAAAATAAAACATAATAAATATAAACCAAAGTTAACAGTATGTGTTAACATTGCTACTATCAAGATCAATGAACAGATGTTTCATTCAAAATGCATCAGCTCAATGCTATATACATATACATATATATCATCATCATCATCATCATCGTTTAACGTCCACTTTCCATGCTAGCATGGGTTGGACGATTTGACTGAGGACTGGTGCAACCGGATGGCTACACCAGGCTCCAATCTAATTTGGCAGAGTTTCTACAGCTGGATGCCCTTCCTAACATATATATATATATATATATATATATATATATATATATCAAAAATTACGTCTGGTTTACTTACTGTTATATATTATTAGAGAATATTTTATATAGTTTTTTTCCCCCCCTCACTAAATATACATGAGTAAAATTGTTATAATCTTTAGCTTATTTCAACATTTGGTTGATTACTTGTGAACTAGACTATACTGACAGTGTAAAAGTACTAGTAAATGAATATAGTGATGATAGTGGTTGGCAACAGCAATGGTGACATGAGTATCATTCATTGTTGTACAGACTTTGCTGTGTGGTCCGATAGATTTGCAGTCATATGGTTCTGGCTTTGATTCTACTGAATATCACCTTGAGCAAGTTTCTGCTATCTTAACCTCAGGTTGATCCAAACTTTGTCAGTAAGAATGAGTAAAAGAAAACTGTGGAAACCCACAAGTTGGATTGAACCTGTTCTTACCTGCTTAGACTTAATCTGTTACTTGTTTTAATATTATCACCTAATGTTTCTAGCAGAGCCCACTTGATTTCAAGTATTTGGTCAAAAGCTTCTATGTAGTCATCCCTTTGCCCACCAGTCTTTGAGGCACCCCATTGGAAGTTTAAATACCCTGTCTTTCTTTTCATGCACTCATATGAAGAGAGCGGGTGTGTGTACCTGTGTTTGAGTACACTAGTGTTAATACATGGTACTATTTTTTACTGTATCTCTCACGGGGTAAGGGCAGTGCCCACGATACTTTTCAGGGCCTCAAAAACTAGTGAAAAGGAAAAAGGATAGAATCTTGAAATTAGGGGCCTGGACCAAATACTTAAAACAGAGTAGACTATCATGTAAGCAGGACAAGGTGGGATTTGGTATAAAATTTCTACTTCCAGTACTTTTCTTTCTGCATAAAAAATCTAGCTTGAATGTATTTATGTGTGTATTTATATGAATGTTAGTGTATGCATGTGTTTGTTTCTCTCTCTCTCAGCAGCCATTGCCAATTGATTAAAAGGTTCTGTTTGCAATCACAAGGTCCTGGATTTGATCCTGCTGCAAGGTATCTTGAGTAAGGGACTTCAACCATAGCTTTGTGTTGAATTAAACCTTGTAAGAGAAATTGTGTAGTGGAGTAGCTAGCTTATCAGAGAATAATTTTTTGAGGCCAATTTTCTACAACCAGATGCCTTTCCTGTTTCCAAGGAAGGTAATATTTCCCCATGGAAAGACATGTTTTCACAGAAGATAAGAAACAAAGAACACTCATTTACCATTATCATGCAATGTCAAGACAAGGAGACAGTAACACATACACACACGCACACACGCATGCACGTACTCACACACACACACATATGATAACTTCAGTTTCCAGTTACCAGATTCATTCACAAAGCTTTGGTTGAGTTAGGGCTACAGTAAAAGATATTTGTCCAAGATGCTGCACAGTGGAGCAGAACATGAAACCATATGATCGACAAGCAAGCTTTTCAACCACGTAGCCATATCTGTGCCTGTATGTATGTGGATGCGTGTGTGTGTGTGTTGCTAGATAATTAGCAATCAACTAGCGTACTAAAGTTTCACACTCATTCAAAACATCTGCAAGCTTTCAGATGTTTTCATGACATGGCATCTGAGTGATCAAAGACTTTCTGCAGGCAGAATATCAACTGTTTATGTATAAATGTAAACGCTACACAATGTGGTCTTCCTTATCAATTGTATACATAAACAAACACTCACACATATGCACAAATATACGTAAGTATAAGCTCTGCTTCTCCATAGTTTCTGACAACCTCATTTCACTCACAAAGCATTGGTTTGTTCAAATTTGCTAAAAGTACAAATACATAATAATAATAATAACAATAATAATAATCCTTTCTATTAAAGGCACAAGGCCTGAAATTTGGGGTGGGGGAGAGAAGCTGATTGCATCGCCCCCCCCCCTCTCAATCCCCAGTGTTTCATTGGTACTTAATTTATCAACTCCAAAGGGATGAAAAGCGAAGTTGGCCTCAGTGGAATTTGAACTCAGAACGTAAAGATGGATGAAATGCTTCTAAACATTTCACCTGGTGTGCTAACGATTCTGCCCCATCACACTGCCTTAATAATAGTAATAATAATAAAAATAATTCTTTCTACTGTAAACACAAAGCCAGAAATTTTGTGGGAGGGGATAAGTTGATTACATTGGCCCTTGGGGCACAAAAGGATGAAAGACAATGTTGATCTCAGCAGAATTTGTACTCAGAATGCAAAGATGAAATGCCATTAAGCATTTTGCTTGGTGTGCTAATGATTCTGTTAGCATAATAATAATAATAATAATAATAATAATAATAATCCTTTCTACTAAAGGCACAAGGTCTGAAATTTGGGGGAGGGGGATGGTCAATTACATCAACCCCAATGTTTTACTGGTACTTAATTTATCAACCCCGGAAGGATGAAAGGCAAAGTTGACCTCGGTAGGATTTGAACTCAGACCATAGCGACAGGTGAAATACTGCTATGCATTTCATCCAGCATGTTAACGATTCTACCAGCTCACTGCCTTTAATAATATTAATAATAATAATATTTTCAAAAAATAAACAGGAGTGGCTGTGTGGTAAGTAGCTTGCTTACCAACCACATGGTTCCGGGTTCAGTCCCACTGTGTTTTTTCTCTTGTCAATATATCTGCTCACAGCCTTATTTTCCTTTGTCATCTGTTCTAGGTTCTTTGAAAGTCAAGCTAATATAACATTCATTTATTTCTTCTGTGGACTTGCATTGTAGAAACACACACACATCACATAGTGATTCAGAAGTCCTTTTAGCATGTAAAGACTATATAAAGTGAAAATACTAGAAGGACTTTTGAATAACCCTGTATACATCTAACTACACAAACAGTTTGTGTATGTATTACATTTCATATATATATGTCTCATAGGATTCATGCAGAGTACTGAATAGCACTTTGCTATAACTCCAATTCCAAAATAGGGCCTCAATTCCAATATCCTTCAACATCTTGGGTAGCAGTTTGGGTGTTGTGCCTGGTGCATCTATTACCACAAGGACTGCCGTCACCTTTGTGCTCCACAATCTCTACTTCTATCTTTGGTTAGGTTATGATGTTTCTTAATTTTCTCAATTTCTTTGCTATCTGCTCTGTTATCATGTGGTATTGCAAAGTCTATGATCTAATACAGTTTGCTCTTTCTGTCCTGTATCAATATATCAAGTCTCCTTCCTTCAATAGTATCGTCAGTTTCTATAGAGACTGTTGATACTGATGTAGCCAGAAAACCTCTGGCTTGTATTCATACCTCTTTTCCATCACTTCAGATCAACCAACTAGCAGCCCAACACACTCTTCTACCAGTATAGTCATACTTGTGCTTATACTCTTTTTGCACTAGCTTACTCCATTCAGTTTTCTGCATGTTCTGTATTTGCTTTCTGACTGGGTTTTATCAGTTGTTATCTTTATTGAGTTGAATCATATGGCTTATTCCTGAAACTGGTTCAGTTTCTCATTTCAGGTTCCTATCTGTTAGCCACAGCCAGCGTTCTTTACTTCCGACATCCTCAGTTTGTAGGACTAATAGCTGTGTAATTTCTTCTCTTTCCAGCTATTAGTCCTACAGTCCTCCTTTCTGTTCTTGAATTCTTCTACTGTTTCTGTGGATTTTTGGATATTTCTAACTACAGATGATATTCTTTCTTCACTGTGTACAACATAGTTTTTCAAACTCAATATCACCGTATTGATGGTGTCTTCTGCATTTAACAAATCTCTGTCTCCTTCCCTTCTTGGTGAGTAGAGCTTCTCAATATTACATTATGCATTGTGAAAAGCTTCTTAGTTCTGTCCAATTCCTGTAGCTTGTATTTGCCCACTTTAGAAAAGGAGCAAAATCTTTCAACAATAGCATGGGACACATTTTGCCTTGTAACTAATTCTTCTTTTGTACACTTTAGAGACTTTATTTGTTGTTTCTTTTTGCATTACCTTATCACCCTGTAGCATCCCTAGATACTTCTATCCCTTGTTATTTCCCAGCAATCTATGATCTTGTATCTTTATAGTATCAGATTTAACCCTTTAGCCTTTAGATTGCTCTGTCAAACGTAATGCTTATTTATTCACATTGTTTTGAATTGGTTATGCATTCTCTTGTGATTTCAAGATTCCAATGATATGACTTTATTTTTAGAATGATATTGTTGAGTAGGTGTGAGAGGTCAGATCTGGCTGGTTTCAAAATGAAACAGATAGAATACTTTGGCAGGATATGCCCATTTTAAAACTGTCAACCTCTCTTTATAATTAAAACTGCACACTTATCCACCTTGCTAAATATTCTTACTACTTGGACCAGAGAATGTAGATCATTTTCATTTTTGATGTATAGTTTGAGGGCATTCATATATAGCAAATAGTTTATTTTCACTTTGGTTTTTAGCAAAAGAAAGATCTGGATTTTCTCAGTATACTTGTCTGAGGAATTAATCCAGTCATGAAAAGCAATGGAAGAATGAGTGTTCCTAAAATATTTCTTTCTATATTTTCACACTCCCTAAGAAATCATGTTTGCATTTTGGTTCTGTTTCCCATGATTTCATCGCTTTCTAAAAAACGAAAAAAAAAATCTATTATTGTTGGCTTGATGGATTGAGAGTTAAGTATCTTGGTTAAGGACAACCCATAATAGAAATATCCTTCAGGTGGTGAATATGGCTCTTTGTATCTTATACCCTTAATTTATGATAAAACAGTTGAATTTTATGGAACTAATAATGTTTTGTTTTAATAGATAACATGAAATAGTGGAAAATATTTTATGCTGTGAGGGTAAAATAAATTTTATAGAATAGAAAAGAACCCTTCAATGGGCTCTGCCTGATATTCTAAAGTTGTCTTTTTCGTCTTGGTATAAGAATTCCGTTGATTGGACATTTAATCTGTAATATAGACACATATGTGAAGATACATTTTACCATGTCAAAGAGCAGAAACAGTATATGGCTTATGAGCATGCTACCCACAAGGAAAATATATCTCCCAGCTGCATAGGACATTACACACTGGCATAAAGTTCTCATTTGTTTTGAGATCTATCTCTCAAATTTGCAAGCAAAATAAAATAAAAATACCAAGAAAGAAAGTAAAATTGCTAAGTAAAAGAGTAATGATTGAGTTGTCTTCTTATTGGTGCATTGCCAAGAGTTCAAATCCTGATACAATAGCATGTCCTTGTGCTCCTAAGTAAAGCACATCATTACTCCAGTTCTCTCTGCCTAGTTAACTGAAAATTGAGAACATGAACATTTCTAAGTCAAATCTTTAACATTAGAAAGATTACCAAGCTGTAAAGGAAGAAAAACAAAAAAAAAAAAATTAAGAGAGTGAAAGAGAGCTGGGGAAGAAACATTAGCTCATACAGTTTTTGTTAATTAACGGAAACTCTTTAACCTTATCTTCCCATTTAATGTCTATTTTTATATTTGTTTTGTGTATGCTTCCATCTATTATCAAAGTGACTTGGCTAAGTAACTGTGTGGCATTGATGCTAATTGTAGGGAGAGAAAGAGAACCAGATTAGATGATTCGTTGTATCTAGCTTGTCTGCCTTTCCTTTCATTTGTCTAGGGTCAGTGATATAAGTATTAGTAAGATACTATCATTCATTTAATGAATATAATCTATCTCCTTACAAAATGGCATTGTACTTAATCAAAATAATTCAT
>NC_068982.1:27050717-27054420 GCF_001194135.2 Octopus bimaculoides
TATATATATATTGTGATAACAGATAATTTTGATTGAGTATAAGCCACACACACGTGTATGTATGCATCATATATATTATATATACATGTGTATGTATATAAATATATATGTATGAATTTAGTTTTTTATATATATAAACATGGAGGCGCAATGGCCCAGTGGTTAGGGCAGCAGACTCGCGGTCAAAGGATCGTGGTTTCAATTCCCAGACCGGGCGTTGTGTGTCTTTATTGAGCGAAAACACCTAAAGCTCCACGAGGCTCTGGCAGGGGGTGGTGGTGACTCCTGTTGTACTCTTTCGCCCCAACTTTCTCCCACTCTTTCTTCCTGTTTCTTGAGTAACACTGCGATGGACTGGCATCCCGTCCAACTGGGGGTGGGGAACACATACACCATAGAAACTGGGCTCATGAGCCTGGCTAGGCTTTTAAAGGGCACATAAATAAATAAAATAAATATATATAAACACGTATAAAAATACATGCATACACACGCATATGTATACATGTGTGTGTGTGTGTCCTGCAACCACAAAAGTTGGAAGAGGGAGCAGCAGCAGTTGACTGGAGAACTGCAGCTAAGACACTGAATGCTGGTACATGTATTTCTTCAAAGAGCTGTCCTGGGCAGCAGCACATCTCATTATGATAAGGTACAAGGAAAAGACACGATGCTTCTTATTCGGACTGAAGAGTGAGCATCTACTGCCAAGGAGCAAGCCAGGAAATGTGTTTTGGTGTGGCACCAGGCTGCACATGCACACACACACCAAGGTTCTTTGAGTTTCAATCTATCAAATTTCACTAACAATGCATTGATCAGTCTGCGGTTATTGTTGAAGACATCAGCTGACAGTGCCTATGTTGTAGGCAGACACTCTGAACCCTGAAATTTCCAATTTATTACAAACTGTAGCATCACAAATCATTGTTCCTGGCTTCACTTTGCTAATCCATCAGTCTGTGTATAATTGTGTATATGGCGTTAGGAAGAGCATCCAACTGTAGAAACTGCCAAATCAGATTGGAGGCTGGTGTGGCCATCTGGTTTCACCAGTCCTCAGTCAAATCGTCCAACCCATGCTAGCATGGAAAGCGGACGTTAAACGACGATGATGATGATGATGTACATATGTGTATAAATGCATACATACATACACATATGTTTTCTTTTATTTATTTGTATAATTGTGTATATGTACATGTGTGTATAAATGCATACATACATACACATATATTTTTTCTATTATTTATTTCATTCATTGGACTGTAGCTATGCTGCGACACTGCCTTGAAGGGTTTTAGTTGAACAAATCGGCCTCAATATTTAATTTTTTTTTAAACTTAGTACTTAGTACTTTAGTCTCTTGCTAAGCCACTAGTTATCGGGACATAAATAAACCAACACCGGTTATCAAGCAATGGTGGGGGACAAATGTGTGCACACACACATATATAGACAACAGGCTTCTTTCATTTTTCATCTACAAAATTCGCTCACATGACTTTGGTCAGCCCAAGGCATAATAAAAAGGCCATGAAGTGGGACTGAGCCTGGAGCCATGTGGTTGAGAAGCAAACTTCCTACCACACAGCCACTCCTGCATTCTGTGCTTTTATTCATAGTATAAAATTGTTTGTTTATGTAAACGAACTTTTATATAATTCTATATTTGATGTATGTCTTACTTTTCTTTGCAGGAGATCACCCGTTACAATGCTGGCTTGTCGGTGCCTTTGTGGCCACAGTGTGGCTCGGTAACTATGTTTTTCTTGCTACAAACATTTCTATATATCCTGTCAAGTTGTAAAATATTGATTTCATTTACCTGAACAGATGGCAGAATTGTCTGAATGTTAGATTCAGCTGCTATTGGATTTAAATTTGACAATCTCTTCATTCTTCTTGCTAGTACACTTCAGTACTCTTTCTTTGTCTCATGTTCACATGTTGCTTTTGTTGTAGTCTAGCCCAAGACACTCATGATTGAGCAAACCTATAGTCAAAGGCATTCCAACCATGAGCAACCCAACTTTTTATTTTCATGTGCAGGGAACTTTGGACCTTGTTATCCAATGTTTCTTTTTCCTAAAAGTGTCAGCTATGATTTAAAGGAGACTTCACTGCTATTTATAGCAGATCAAGCAACCATAAAGAGGCACCTTCATTGGCTCCAGTGGTGTGTACCTACAGTGTGTTCAGGCTAAATTTGAACACACTAAATTTGATAGTTTGTACAAAAGGAAAAGAAAACATAATATTCCATCCAAAAATGAAAGTATTTTTTAAAAACTCAAAAAGTATCAACTAGATTATGGCTGGGAGATAACAACTTATTCAGAGTAGCTACTCTCAGCTTCCACCGCAGCCTCAAAATGGCCTCAAAACCTGGCGCATGCATTTCTTACTGTGTCCCTGGGAAGATCTTTGAACACCTTGATCCTGGCCACAAGCTTAGCCTTGGTGTTTCAGACAGAGCTTGTGTCTTTCTCAGTTGTGCCCCATACATAGTAATCTATGGCATTACAATTGGGGGAATTAGGAGGCCAGAAATTGGGACTGGTGAAGTTGTAGAAATTCTTTGACAACTACTTTCTTATTCTTTCTGGAGATATGGCCTAGGAGAAAAATCCTGCTACCACACATATGGCCTTCCAGCAGCAACCTTCTCCAGTCAAGGTTTGACCACAGTCTCCTCCAACCAGCAGTTTCACATAGCCATCTAAATTGAACCTAAGGCCCTGTTCAACGGTACAGATAGGCATAATGTCCATACCATGGCTTACAGCTGTTACAGTGTTCACATGGCATTAAGTGGCATTGTGATACCCTGCACAAATCATGGCAGGTAATTCTTTCCAATATTCAGATGGCTTCCAGTCCTCCATGTCAGTCAACTTGCTCTCAACTACAACTTTAATCTTCGTGTTCTCCATTGCTGTTGACTGTTCACCAACACATCAAGCTGTTCCTGAAAAAAAAAAAGAAAAAGGAAACATAAAAATCATCAAATTTAACTCAAACACCTTGTCTTGCCAAACATTGAGGTGCCTAACAATATGTACCCAACAATCTGGTACCTAGTTCTGTTATTTTACTACCTATTGATTTAGGGTGGTGGTGGCAGCAGCAGTGGTGTAGGAGATTTAGCTGCTATTTGTAGCAAGTCAAATACCTACACGATTGCTCCCTTATTGACTTGAGTCAAGAAAAATGGATGTGGTTGTTGTTCAGTTTGACCAACTGTAGTCTTTGGGGAAACAAAGTGGGTATTCCAGATGGATATATTTCTGAAGAAGAAAGATTTGACAAAATACTTTGTATAGATTGGTAGTGGTGTGGGGAGGAACAGACTTGTAGGGGTAATAATAGGAGGCATGTCTGCATTGTAGGGTTGTGGAATCGGTTCACAAAACTATGATCTCCGACTCTGAATCACCAGTATATGATACCACTAACTCTGATACCTCTGTATTTAGATTAGTCACATATTTCTTCTGTAATCCAGGGTACACCATATCTAGAAAAGAAAAAAGGGTAGATGATCATATCCTGAATGCTTTTTACCATTGGTCTGATTAATCACTATTGATCTTGGGTTAAACAACTAGACAGTACTAACAGCTAACATTAGGTCCACTTTAATATGATTTCATTGGCATTCTTCCAGCTTCAGTCATTTTTTTTTTTTTTTTTTTTTTTT
>NC_068982.1:27054539-27063560 GCF_001194135.2 Octopus bimaculoides
CACACACACACACACACACACACACACACACACACACACACACACACACACTATCTATTTATTGTTAACCTCCTATACTGTAACTGTTGTCCCTGTAGACTTTGGCTTGCAGACATAAAATATGATGAACATTATGTCTGGGCTGTTGACCTACAAAAGTCATAAGCACTGCCTTTAAGAAACATTTCTATAAAATTAACAAACATTTTTGATTTCTATTGTAATTATGTGTTTGCTTAATTATTTATTTTGTTAGATATGTATTTCTAATCTATTAATAACTTAGCTATTATTATTTAGTATCAGAAGTAGTAAAGTATCAGACAGTATTTAGTATCAACCCTCCAATAAAGAATTATAAATATTTCTGGGTGTAGGGAAGAAGGGTAGCAGAAATGGAAAATTGCCACCATTATCTATTTACTTCAACCTGCACTTTCAACACGCACCAGACTTTGAGTATTTAGTTATAGCAGTGCCTCTTAACAATTTCTTACCTATGGACCCCTTCGATTCCCATTTTACTTGGGTGGACCCCCATAACCATTCCATCTGTACAAATCCTATTGTATTTTTATAATTGTTATTAGGAATCTTATAAGAAGGATTGTAAGAATATTGTGTGTATTGTAAAACTATAAGCAATTTATTGCATAATTTTTCACAAGATCTTATATGGACTCCCAAGGGTCTTATGGACCCCAGTTGAGAACTACTGAGTTATAGTCTCCTAGATTTGACCTTGTTTCTTAGGAAGTGATAAAATTACAACCAGTTATTTACTGGAATTATTTAAATAACAATACCCTTTCCTGCAAATTTGCATCTGCTTGTAAAATAAAAATTATGTTTGTCATTTATTTGAAATTACTAATTTCCTTTTAATTTAATCATTTTCAGACGGTGCTTGAAGCTACATTCTTTAGCACATTACAGAAGGCAACCAAAGCTACAAATTTCTGTTTCCTCTTTCCATGATAATCATCAACGCAAAACTCAAAATGCAAGACTTTATCTACCCACATTATATTTTAAATCAAAGTATCTTATATGCAGCTTTGATTTATATTCCCAAAGCAATCCAAATAATATATTATATAGGTGTATTCAAAGCAGCATTTCAAAATCAAAGGAAGAATCTAAAATAGAACAGACTGTGAAAGCCCTAAAAGAACAGGCTGCAGAGGCTGAATTAAAAGCCTCTAATGAGAAGCTATTTGGAAGTGAACCTGAGAAATCAATTACTCAACCAAAAAAGAAATTATGGATCCGTGTAGTTGATGAGGTTAAACACTACTATCATGGTTTCCGACTGATGTTCATTGATATTAAAATTAGCATCCGGCTTTTATGGAAACTTCTTAAAGGAACAACTCTATCAAGGCGAGAACACAAACAGGTGAGTTCTTGGTTTTTCTTTTATCCCTTTTAACAGCCCACCTGTGACTGCCATTGATTCTATGACACAAACTTTCTGTTTTAAAATGATTTTTATGTGATGTTCCAAACATCAGTTTAATAATGGCAAAGTTATTTCCCTAAATTCTTCATTATTTTCAAAATTAAATGAAACAAAGGCAGTTTTTATTTACAGAAATATGGTAATAAAATGGTTAACTCATTCAGTTATAGTGCAATGCATTAGGAATTCTCTTGTACTCTTTTTGCTTTTCATAGATGTTTCTGAGAAGATTTTCTCCACCAGTTCTGGTTGTTTTTTTGTTTTTTTTTCAGCTACAGGTTTATGGTAATGACTACAAATATCTATATATCTATGTTGCCCTTGCTGATTTTTTATTATTCTCAGTTTGTCACTAGACTTTATCTTTTGTTAATGTAACTGAACTATGCTGTACAGTCACTATTTGACACTCCCAGACATTACAACAGAAAATAGATTCCTAATCTAAAGTAATCATTAGAGGATAATTAAGATCTTTCTTGATATTTGTGCTGCTTACACAACAGCTTTTTGAAGGGTATAATTTATCCATCTATCAGTTATCATCACAATAATTGAGAAGTATAGGACTTTAGTGTTTTGTGACCAATTTAGATGGGTCTATGACATAGTTTTGGTTTCTAAATGGTAGCATTTCACTGCATATACGTGTCAGTCTACCTCTTGTAAAATGGATGAACATGCAAACCTATTTTGGCTCTCTTAAAATTGGCAACATCATCATCATCGTTTAACGTCTGCTTTCCATGCTAGCATGGGTTGGACAATTTGACTGAGGACTGGTGAACCAGATGGCTACACCAGGCTCCAATCTGATTTGGCAGAGTTTCTCTAGCTGGATGCCCTTCCTAACACCAACCACTCAGAGAGTGTAGTGGATGCTTTTACGTGCCACCGGCACGAAGGCCAGTCAGGAGGTACTGGCAACGAACTCGCTCGAATGTCTTTTCACATGCCACTGGCACAAGTGCCAGGAAGGCAACGTTGGTAACGGTCACGCTCAAATGGTGCTATTTACATGCCACCGGCACGAAAGCCAGGCAGCTGGTGCTCTGGCAACGATCACGCTTGGACAGTGCTCTTAGTGATTTACTGGTACTGGTGCCATCACGATTTTGCTTTCGCTTGCCCCAACAGGTCTTCGCAAGCCAAGTTTAGTGTTCCATGAAGACGTTGGCATGGGTGCCAGTCTACAAATTTAGTTCGATTTCATATAAGAAACAGGTCTTAGTTCCAATTTATCATTAAAGATCACCATCATCATTAGTGGTTTTGAATTACTAATTTTTTAACAGTTTTATAAAAAAATTGGCTTAGAATGAGGATGGAAAATATAATAACTGTTTCAAAGAAAATATAAATATTTGTTTCATACTCTACCAAAATATAATATCAATATAAAATCATCATATTCATGTTGCTAGTGATTCTAATGAAAGATTGTGAAATGTGATAATCTGTTTTCAAATTAATGTAGTAGTTTATGAAGATGCCAAAAAACATTGGCCAAGAGTAAACTGATATAAAAGAAAAAAACTTCAGAAAGTAAACATAAACAAAGGCTTAATATCACCAGGCAAATTAAAAATGCTGATGAATTGCCTGAGGTTGTGATTAAGAAAGCCAACACTTCAATTACACATAAAATTACCACTGTACACATTTGAGGTGGTGGGAGGTTGACAACTGAAATGTTGTATATTGAGGATGAGGTACTACCACCACCTCTATTATTACTGTGTATGTTCTGCAAACAATTTGCACATGCAAATGCTATTTGTTGAAAGCTCTACATACCAGAAGCCAGCAAGTGTATGGGGTCATCAGGAGAGAATGTGCACCGTTTCAGGGCCTACCTCTCGACAGCATCAATGTGCACCAGCACCCATCACTGATATGAGACCCTGCTTGCTAGATCAACTTATCAAATGAAGCTCAATATTCTTCTAGCCATCACTCATCATCTCTTTTTAACCAAATCCAGGGGCTAGCCTTTTCCACAATAGTTTGGATATCAGTCATGGTAGTATTTACTTTACGATGAGTTAGGCCTAACAATAACAGTCACCTCACACTGTGTTCAACAAATCCTCTACATCCAGCTTTGATTGGAAAATGCTCCGCTTTCCAGCCTGTGTTCACATTCCTCGATGAGGTTTACCTAACGGTCAGTCTTTCAAGCCCAAGCAGCCATACTAATGCAACCTTTTCCTCTGGCACACTACATCTAATTCATCTTCTATCTAGCTTTTCTCTCAACTCATTTATGCTTCATCATTTATACACATAAGCATTACACATGCAGTAGAATGTACTTGCTTCATTTCTTTCCAGCTGTAGTAACTCTTCCACATTCAATGCCCAAATCTCATCTCCATGCAGCATCACACTTTGCACACAACCAAGTACAATTTGTCCTTCACTCTCAAACAGAAACTCTTTGTTGCTAGTAAAGGTAATAGTTCTCTGAATTTTTTCCACTCTGCTGTAACTCTGACTACTATCTTTTCAATACATTCCCCTCCACCGTTAATTACAGCATCTAAGTAGCAGAAGCTATTAATTACATTTTGCGAGCTTTCCCAGAATTTGATGCAATTTCTTTTACATGTATCCTTATTGCTAATTACTCCTTCACACTTGCTGCATATAAGGTCTAATTTTTCTATTAGATTGTCAGTAATTCCACTATATCTCTTATTTCTCCATAGTTTACTCTGTTTAGAATTTCTGCCTACTACTTTTCTGCAAATCAAGTACAGCCATTTCCCTGGTGGCAGCAGAAGCCTGTTTTTACTAAAACTTCAGTGTTTGTTAAGTGTACTTTGAGGCCTTTTAATTCCAAGATTTGCTTGGTGTCTGGAATTTTATTCTCCAAACGTTCTACAGATTCACCTATAAAAAGTCATCAGCTTAGAGAAGTTTGTACCGACAGCCAGTCTTAAACTTCTCTGTTATGGCCTGCAAAAAACAAGAGAGGGTTGTGAACTTACCCTTGATAAATGTCTTCCTTCATGTTAAATCTATCACTGAACTCATCATTGACTCTTATTTCTCCATAGTATTTGTGTACATGGCTTGTATAGACCTTACAAGCCGTTTTGTAGACTACTGAGCAGATAGAACAGGGGGTTCTGTCAAAGATCTTTACCAGGTTGATGAATACCATAGTACTTTTACACTGTATTCATCTTGAATACAGCATAAGTGATACATCCTCTTGACACAAAGCCAAAATCCATTTCATCCAGGTTAATTTTGTTCTTTATCAGTTATGCAACTCTTAATGTAACTTTCATAACCTGATCCAACAATTTAAAGCCTTTCTCTTTAGTGCATTTTCTTTATCCTTGTAGCAGTGAATGGTGAGACTTCAATCTGTATAACACCTGGAGAATCACCTAATTAGCTAACTGAGTAACTGGCATGTGACCTACTTTGCTAGTGTTTTTCAGTACCTGAGTGACTGTCTCTGATGAACAAGCTACTTTCTCTGCCTTGATATATTTAATTGCACCTGCAGCCATACTGCTGTTAACTTTAATGACTGAGATAGACTGACTCTCTCCTATGCACTCTTCTCTTGTAGTAACACATGACATTTTCTTTTCAATGCCAGTAAGAGAAAGTGTACTATTATACTCCTGTACATACTTCCCCCCACATACATCTCAATTCTCTGTTGTATACAGCTTTGCAATTTGAAACACTTCATGACTTTCCCTACTTGCTGAGTATATTTAACATCTAGCTTCTCTTTTAGCTGCCTGATGTTGTTCCCTGTTGCCCTCTTTCTTCCAGTTTTTCCACTTGCCACACTGGTCACTTAACTTTTATAGTGCTGACTACAACACTATATTGTACTACCATGTCCAATGTCCATCTGGCTGGAGCCTTGCACCAGTTACAAATCCAAATTGTAGCTTTCACAATATTAACTCATAGAAACACCCAGTTGTCTTCTGTGTTATAAGTTTCTATGACCTTCGTGTATGAGCTAGAACTTCTCTCAATCTATTACTAATAGATAACTGTTTTAGTTTCCATATTTTCCTTCTTCAAACTTTGTGTGTGTGTGTGTGTGTGTGTGTGTGTGTGTGTGTGTGTGTCTTATCCTTGGGTCTGCCTAATTCTTATTCTAAGTATACTATTACTAACCCAAGTTGAGTGGTGCATCCTTCACTATAGAAAGACTTGGCATTCACAACTTCTATGTTTTCTCATTTTCTGATGAGTAAATGTTTATCTAGCTTCTATGTATGTTTGATTAATAGATGACCAGGTGGTTAGCCTGTGTCTCATGAAGTTACTGTTGCAAATGGTTGGCTCATTTACCTTACAAAACTCCAAGTTGCCATCAACTGTAGTTTTCATGTATGCTGGAGAAGCCTTCCTGGTGTTGTCTAACATGTGCATTACCACCCATAATAAAGAGGTCACTGACATTCATTATAAAGGTAGCTGGCAGGAGGATCTCATAAAAGTAGTCCTTCTGTTCAATGTCCAGCCCTGGTTGTGGGACTTATGAAAAAATGAATGCTGCCCTGATATTGTCTTTGACTGGTTTAATTATCCTGTTGTACATCCTAATTACTTCTATTATCTTATCAGTTCGTTTCTCTTCTCACAGTAACACTACCCTCACCCATTCCACTGTTGTTACCCACCCAGAAGAATTTGTACCTTGCTTGTGATGAGTTTTACTGATGTTCCTTCCTTTCGAAAGCGAAATTGTGATGGCACCTGTGCCCAGCGTCGCCTTTCTGTCACTTGTGCCCGCGGCATGTGTAAGGACTTTCGAGCGAGATCGTTGCCAGTGCCCCTGGACTGGCTCTTGTGCGGGTGGCACATAAAATACACCATTTTGAGCGTGGCCGTTGCCAGTACCGCCTGACTGGCCTTCGTTCTGGTGGCACGTAAAAAGCACCCACTACACTCTCTGAGTGGTTGGCATTAGGAAGGGCATCCAGCTGTAGAAACTCTGGCAAATCAGATTGGAGCCTGGTGTAGCCATCTGGTTTCACCAGTCCTCAGTCAAATCGTCCAACCCATGCTAGCATGGAAAGCGGATGTTAAACAACGATGATGATGATGATGATGATGTACATATCACACATCCATTTGTCTCTATTCCAGTATCTCCATAAAATCTTTTAACCTGCCTTTCTTGGTGTGTACATTGATGGAGTTGCAGCCCTAAGGATGTTGACTTGTTATGATGACAGAGAGACACACACACACACACGTATGTGTGTGTGTGTGTGTGTGTCAGTCACTATATACAGGCTGTGTCAATTTTTTTAGATTTTTTTATATGAATTTAGAAATGGTATATTTGAAAACAAATTGGTATAAATAATGTTGAGTTTATTTGTACAAATTTCTGGTGTTTTGTTGATATTATGACCTTGTGTATACATTTTGTGTTTGGCTGCTGATGCTGGATCCCTGTTTGCAGTTTCCTGCTCCTTTCAGACTCTGACAGCAAAGGCAACTTTCAGGAAACAAGGTATCTCTGTATCACTATGCTGTGCTTTTAAGGAAATGATTACAGTGTACCTTTTCATTTGCTGAGTCAATCTGATGTCTGACATCGTTTACCTGAAATGTAAGGTAAAAAAATTAATTAGAAGAAAGGGTTCTTGAAAGAGATGTCCTCAAAAAAACTGATGCACCCTGTATATTGTGGCAAGTAATTTGCACTCACATAAAAAGCACCATCCAAACGTGGCTGATGGTAGTACCACCTAACTGGCCCCCATACCAGTGGCACATAAAAAGCACGATCTGAACGAGGCCAATGTCAGTACCCCCTGACTGGCATCAATGCCGGTGGCATGTAAAAAGCACTATCCGAACGATCGGAGTGGTTGGCATTAGGAAAGGCATCCGGCTGTAGAAACATTGCCAGATCAGTTTGGAGCCTGGTGCAGCTGCTGACTCTCCAGACCTCAGTCAAACTATCCAACCCATGCCAGCATGGAAAACGATCGTTAAACGATGATGATGATGAAATCAGCAACATGTAATTTGATGCCATCTGCCCAAACTTGAAATTGCTTGTTCCTTGATTATCTTATTAATATTCTTTCTTCCTACACAGCTGGTACGAACAACAGCAGATTTATTTAGACTTGTCCCTTTTCTGGTGTTTATTGTGGTTCCTTTCATGGAATTTCTGCTGCCAGTGGCTTTAAAACTTTTTCCTGAGATGTTGCCCAGCACTTTCACAGAAAAACATAAAGAGGTAAGTTCCAGTTATTGGGGTTTTTTTGCCTCTTTTTATTACACCCAATTTTTAGATACTGACCTAGCTGGTTTGTCTTTTAAAAACTTCACACACCTGCATATAATTAGAGCAAATATGTTTTTTTACAACTTCATGTTATCTCCATCACTAACAACTCAACCATAAAATCTAATGATAGCTGTTGTTAGAAAATCTGAAGCAATTAGAATGGTATGCTTTGCCTAGGGCCTAGTCTTTATTCTTTAAAAATAGAACTTTTACTTTTAACAGAATTCTAGGAAACTCTAAATCTCAAGGCTGTTTAAGAGAAATGTAGTTTCGGTGTGGACAAAAAGTTGATTGGAGTGTTTATTTCCATGATTTGTGAGTGGTGATAGACTGTTAGAGTGCAAGGATGCTGGAAGGTGAGTGCAAAGAGTGGGTCGTTTGGCTGGGAACAGTATAGTGGGAAATTTTAGAGATCATTGGTACGGTGTAACAGAGCTGAACACAATAGGCTAAATAGAGATGTTTAAAGAATGTTGGTAAGACAGATCTTGCCTTGAAGTCTAAATTGTATGTGTGCATTATTCCAGTGTGAAGTTATTTTGTATAAGAAAAAAAGGCATGTAAAATATTCTTAAAATGTAAATGAGCCCATAATTCTTATACCAGTACAAAATATAGTGTTATAGTGTTGTTTGTTTGTCTCTTTGTTAATTTGCACTGATGGTGATGCACTGTTTTTCCCATCTCAAACTGTGGTTTGGGGTTCAGTTGCATTATGTGATAACTTGAGCATGTGTCTTCATTAGCTCCAGGTTGACCAGAGCTTTGCGAGTGGATTTGATAGAAACTAGAAAGAATCTATAGTGTATGTGAGCATGCACGTCCTTCTTTGTCCTAACATCGCATGATGGTTGTAAATGAAAGTCATTATCATACACATAGTGGCCTTCACTTCCAATCCGCAGAAAAGTGTCTGACCTTGGGGAAATATTACCTTACATAGAAACAGGTGAGTGTTGGTGACAGGAAGCCTACCCAACCACAGAAAGTCTGCTTTAACAAATTTCATCTGTTCTATACAAGTATAGAAATATGGATGTTAAAGTGATGATGATAATGATGATTTTATCCACTTTTCCATGCTTGCCTGGGTCAAACAGAATTTGTTAAGGTAGTTTTTTTATGTCCAGATGCCCTTCCTGTCTCCAACCCTCACCTATTTCCTGGTAATTAATTTTTCTCTATGGCCAAACGTTTTTTTCACAGAATAATGGAAATCAGGGATTCTACTTGTATGACAATGAGTCCATTTAAAACTATC
>NC_068982.1:27063570-27081554 GCF_001194135.2 Octopus bimaculoides
CACACACACACACACACACACACACACACACACACAACAGGCTTCTTTCAGTTTTCATCTACTAAATCCACTCACAAAGATTTGATTGCCTTGGAGCTATACTAGACACTTGCCCAAGGTGCCATGCAATGGGGCTGAACCCAAAACCATGTGGTTGTGAACTTCTTAACCACACAGCCATGTCTGCAAGACATTCTATCCAATACTCTAATAACTTTACTGATTCTCTGCTTTATATTCTGCTATACTTCTATAACTTTTGCGCATATTAAGAAATTATAAGGCATATACTTAGTCTGTGACAGTAGAACATAGACTAAAGAGTTTTAATGTTTAGTTATATGCCTTTATATTTTGATTTCAAATCCAACAAGAAAGGAATTTATTTTTATTTATCATATCTCTAGAGTTGATAAATACATGCCAGAAATACTGGTGTTGTTTCACTTGTCTCTATTCCTCTTCCCAACAAATTTTTGGCCTCATGCCAGTGTTATGGATTATTATTAAATATCATAAAAGTAACAAAGACACTCCCAGCAAGTGAAACTTATAGCCTAGTCTTAAACTTATAGCCTAGTCCTAGTTAAAAAATAGCTTTTCATTTGTGTCATCACTCTGACTTTTTGGTAAAGCATGAATTCCACCTCAATTCAGTTCACTTTTATACAGATGGTGTTGGGCTTGATTGTCAAACAGAATGTCTGATGGTATTTCCAGCTCTCGACATTCTGAGTTGAAAAACCATCAAGGTCAATTTTGCTTTCATCCTTTCAGGGTCAGTAAAATAAAAATACCAGTCAAGTACTGGAGGAGTCAATTTAATGGACTAATCCCTTCCACCAAATTTCTGAGCTTGTGCCTATGTAAGAAACTAGTTTTACGTCATCATCAACATCATTATTTTATGTCCATTTTCCATGCTGGCATGGGTTGCATGGTTCATTACAGAGCAAGTCAGTTCTTATTCAGTTATTGCTTTACTAGACAGTTTGGAAGACCATGTCTTATTTAGTTGTCTCAGTTTCAGTACAGTTTCTACAATTTCATGCCCTTCCTAACACCAACCACTTTACAGTATAGGAATAAATTTTCAATCATCATCATCACCATCGTCATTATTACTATCACCAGTATGCATCATCATCATCACCATCACCACCATCATCATCATTATTATCTTCTTTTCAAAATATATTTTTGAAGCATGAAAAATTGAAGAAGAATTTGAAGGTAAAACTGGAAATGGCCAAATTTCTTCAAGATACAATCATGGAAAGTGCAGTAAGAAGTAAAGCAAAGAAAAGCAATGAAAATATGGTACAAGAATTCTCAAATTTCATGAATCAGGTATATATATGTCTTTCTATATATGTATTAGATATCCCCCTTTGCATTATTCAACTCACTCATTGTAGTAGTGCATCTTCAAGGAAATTCTGAATGATTAATGATTTAAGTTCTAAATTGTAGATCAGCATAATGTGGCAAGCTGACAGATTTATTAGCATGCCAGGCAAAATGCTGTGAAGCATTTTGCCCATCTTTACATTCTGAGTTCAAATTCCGCTGAGGTCAACTTTGCCTTTCATCCTTTTGGGATGAACACTAGGATCAATGTAACTGACTTACCTGTCCCCCAAACTTGCTGGCCTTGTGCCAAAATTTGAAACCAAATTATCGGACAGTATGCACAATATAAAGATGCTTTGGCTATAGTTTGAACACTGATCAAATGATAAAGTTTGACACAAGCCAATACTCCAGACATTTTTTCATTCAATTTGCAACTGGAAGAAAAATAAAACACTATGCCAAATATTTGAAATACCTTTAAGACATTTTCCCTTTTTTTTTTTTTATTTGGATCCTTTATTTCATGTATAATAAAAGAATGTACAACTTCATTTTCCAGATAAGAAGTTCTGGGTTGCAAACATCAACAAAAGAAATTCTCAAATTTTCCAAATTGTTTGAAGATGAGATCACATTAGATAACCTCTCCAGATTGCAGCTACAAGCACTTTGCCGAGTATTGATGCTCCCTGTCATTGGTACTGACAATTTCCTTCGCTTCCAGCTTCGGATGAGATTACGACAACTGAAGACTGATGATAAGGTAGACCTAATTCTTGTTTGAAGTATCAGAAAAAAGTTCCATTTCTTTAAAAAATTTGTCCCATGAAAAATTTCAGATACCTTGGTGCAAAAATCAATGGTCTGTGATTTGAAACATAAATCCATTCATACATAAACATGTACATATATAATACTGTCCTTTCCACCCTATTTTACATTATCTCCTACTCCCAAACCACCATATCACCTCACTTTCTCCCCCACTTTTGCAATCTAACCATAATTACTACAAATAAATTGTAATTCTAATTGGTAAGTTTTGCCAAATTCTATTGCAGTTTCTTAGGTGAATACAATGTTCTCAGTTTTTTTGTTAACATAGACAGTATCAAAAAAAGATGTGTGTGTGTCCAACATAACCTTGAGTAAAGAGTCAAGGAACATCACAAAGTAATTCCCTTACATAGTATCAAAGCTTCTTTATAAACAGTGTTCTTTGTTTTGTGGAGTAGAAACATAGAGATCTTTTATATTCTATTTCATGACACAACAACATATAATTAACCATGGGAGATGCAAGGAACCTCTAGGTGGAGTCTAACCACCTTTGATATTTGCCTCTGGGATTTGGTGATGGACTTAGCAAAACATATACTGATTGAGAATTGCAACCATTTTAAATTCAAATGAGGTGTCACTGTGGAATCGTTGGAATTTTTGAAAAAAGCACATTCTCACCAGCAGAGTACATCCTGTCAGTATTCTTGCAACAATCAGATGTGATATTAGCTGTTTGACAACCAACCTTGTGCCATTCACTTCACTGCTCTCCTAATTCTGCCCATCAACTTACATGATAAAATAAAGTAAAAGTAAATTCTGGAAGTACACTGAAAGCCCTTTTTTTATTCTGTACAGATGATCCAAAAAGAAGGTGTTGACAGTTTAACAATTTGGGAATTGCAAGCAGCTTGCCGAGCTCGAGGTATGCGTTCACTCGGTGTTCCTGAAGAACGCCTCAAATTTCAGCTAGAACAGTGGCTAGAATTACATCTCAAAGAGAACATCCCTACTTCGCTGCTGTTGTTATCACGAGCTCTCTATCTCTCTGAGAATATGTCCACTACTGACCAATTGCAGGCAACATTATCTTCTCTACCTGAAACAACTGTAAGTTCTTAATCATATATTTCTTCTTTTTTCTTTACATTCTGGTATCTCTTGTTTCTTTATTAGTTTTTTTTATTTTATTTATTTGGTTAGCACAAGCTATTTGTTTCACTGACAAGATTTTGCTCATCATCAGTGTAAAATCTTCAGCTTGCCATTGAAGTGTGTCCTGTTATTCATTGTCTCTTCTTTGGCAATTATCACTGGTTCTCTAAAATTACTTATTCCATTTGCTTCTCATCCTGTAATTTCTGCTGTTTCACCTACTAAACATCTCTATTAAAGAAAATTTTTTAAATTGTATTTTAGTGTTTCTTGAAATGAAGTAAAAGCACTTCTGTTTCAGGAACCTAACATTTCATGTCGAGCCCTTTTTTCCAATGAAAATAAAAGCTCTACTTGAAATATATGGCATACCATCTTGTGTCTTACTCCTGTTCAAGCTAATAATAGAGCTACTACATGGTTGCTCAACCTACTAGAAATAGAAGCTAAATTCCATCAAATCAAACCCACTGTCTTAGAAGAGAATTCTTGGATATGATTCTGGATTTCCTGCACTAGAAAAAAAGATGGAATGGTCATAGCTTGGAGTGCTTGTGATCATGTTTTCCTTTGAGTGTTTTGCTGTTTGTTTGAAATGACTGAACCTCTTCTTTGGTGTGTCTTCTTTTACTCTATGAGGTCTACTACCTACAGTTCTACAGTTAAGGGTTGTCATTGAGAATATGAACTCCACTCCTGTTATTCTAGGAATATGACACTGGCAAATCCCCAAACCCAATCTTTGGTAATTTGATATCATCAGCATCATAAGATGTCCGTCTTCCATGCTGGCATGGATTTGATGGCTCAACAGAATCTGATGAGCTGGAGGACTATGTCAAGCTTCAGTGCCTGCTTTGGCATAGTTTCCATAGCTTTTTGCCTTTCCTAACAACAACACTTAAGATTTTTTTTTTTTTACCATAACACTACCACTAGTGAGGCCATTCAGTAATATGCAAGACAGGACCCCTCAAGTGAATGAGTGTGTATTGTTGATGGTGGTGGCTTTATGCTGGGTGTTGATTGGTTAAATTCTGATAGAGGGATAAGAACAGATGTCTGGCTGTAAAGGAGATAACACAGTTACTCCAGTTGGAAAAATAGAAATGAAATGATAGTGATGAGATGTTGGTGCATACCCTTAAAGTACAAGAGGGTGAATATAAGTAAGAATACAGATAGCAGAACAGAAAGGCTTGGTGGTAGGTTAAGTTTACAAGGGCGTGAAAGAAGAGTGACAGACGGTTCTAGAGTTATGTACCTCTGAGACCACCAGTTAAAGCAATGCTTTTTTTGGAACTATTAATCTACAACAATTTAAAGTGAATGATAACTCTGTTAATTTCAACTTAAAATCCTGTGTCTATGTTGTTAGCTTATGTTTAAATCTTGTGTCCACTTTGCAGACAGAGGAAGCCAAAATTAAAATCGCTGAGATATCCGGTGAGAAAGTTGATAATAAAGCTAAACTTCAACTTATCAAGCAAGAAGAAGCTGCCATCAAAAAGGAAAGGAAAGACTTGGAAGCCGAAGAACTACAACAAGAAAAAGAAAAGGTTAGTGTGAACAACTCTAGATTGTTGGTGTCTGTTTTGTGTTTTGAAATTCCTTATATCTAATATGTGCAGGTGCATGGCTTAGTGGTTCGGATGTAGGATTCATGATTGTGGTTTCTGTTCCTGGACCAGACGATGTGTTGTGTTCTTGAGAAAAACATTTCATTTCACATTCCTCCAGTCCACTCTGCTGGTAAAAATGAGTAATCCAACAACAAACTGGTGTCCCATCAAGGAAGTAAGATATACATGAGAGAAACTGGTAAACTGGCCCTATTCTCATTACAGAATAATGTGGACTAACGGTGGTGCTCCAGCATGACCGCAGCCACTTGGCTGAAACCCATAAATAAATAAATAACCTATATCTGATATGTATTTTGATATTGTATCTAATATCTATTTTCTATTTTGATACCAGCATACCTAGTTCCATGATAAAACCTGTTCATTTATATTTCAAAACACCAGTTTAATAATGACAAAGTTAGTTGTTCTTGATTGTTTTTGCAATGAACCAATTTACACAGGTAGTGTATTTCAACAGAGATATGGGGGATCGAAGTGTTTACATCAGTATGCAGCAAATCAAAATCTGTTCAGCATCGTTTATAAAACAATTGAAAAGAATCACTCTAAAAAACTTAGTGTTTTAAAGAAAGAAAATTTCGTAGAGAAAAAAAAGGATGATAATAAGGATAATGGGTAATATTTATCAATGGCAAAAATATTACATTATTTGTTGACGTATTCAAACATGCAACTGAAAAGATAAATTGTGATTCTGTAGTTCTCCAATTTTAGAATAATCTTCAAATTTTAACTGTAAAGTATTATCAAATTCAAGTAATGCAAGATGATGCTCCATATGTCAACTACAACTGCCTGCTATTCCTAAAATTTTCAAACCGTTTTTATATTTTCTAGCTTTTTTTTTTTTTTTTTTTTTTTTTTTTTTAGTTTTTGGCATAAATCTTTTTTTTTTTAAGTCATACTCTATAGAATATAATGTCTTTTGATAATGCTTGGTTATTGAGAAATTCCCACATTTGTCAAAATTAACATTTTTACTGGTATGATGACACTAGTAAATATTTATAAGGTTATAATTTTCTTTACTATCAACCTCAACTTTCGTGTATCGGTAACCATGTAGATAAGATTATTAACCTTGGTTTAGAAATAAAGGCTTTTAGTTTGAATCCTGTCTAGAACTACACACACAATCCAAGAATATGGGACCTTAATGATGACTGGAGAAGAAATGGATTGACATGTAGATATTAATATAAAGTTGAGATTAACAGTCCAAAGAATAAATTATAGTTGTACAGTAAATCTCTTTCTAAATATATCCTTTAGAAAATCTTTATTTAGCAGGAAAAAGTCATAAGTAATTTTTCTCTAGCTTGAGAAGATATCCATGTGAGGACATGTTTGACACATCCCACTCATATATATATATATATATATATATTATTATTTTTTCTCTTTTCAAATATTTGCAGAAAGCAGTGGAAATTGCTGCAAAACAGAGTGATGATGCCCTGGAAGACAAAGCCACAGTTCTTGTAGACAAAGCTGTCCCATTAGAAAGTCCTCCAGTAGCAGGTAAACCAGTTTAAACTTCTTTACTAAAATAGCAGTCTATGTTAGTTATTATTTTATTACCTTTTTTCCATTGGTGAGAAAGTGAATTCTATTTCCTTAGTAATTCTACTGCCAAATATTTTTTTATCAATGTTCATCATTACAGAGGCATCATGAGTGATTGCCTTGCAGACTACTTTTGTTGTTGCTTAGTCTCATCTCTACACTGGTTCAACAGATTTATGTTCAAATATATTTGCACAATGTTTTAGTATAACAAGGGATCATATTATTTAATCTATCCTTTATATGAGATGGTCAGATGTGATCTGTAAACAATTTCACTGTTGTTGCTAGATAATATATGCACTCCTTCCTAAGCTCATAAGCTGTAGGCTTAAACCTAATTGTGTTGTGTATCCCCTAAACTTATAATGCATTACTCTATTTGTTAACATTTGCTACTACTCTGACACCACTGCCATTTCATGGTAAAGTAATTTGTCTTGGTTAAAAAAGGAAATATTTTGAATATTTAAGACATAAAGGCATCATTTCGCATCTTATACATGTGGTTTCAGATTCTACCCCAATGCAATGTCTTGGGCAAGTGAATAATCCAATACCCTGTAAGTGAATACAATAGATAAAAACAGCAAAGATGCCTGTCATATAATGCATATTTAGGAGTTTTTTGTTTGGTTTTTTAGTGTAGTATAAAATATTATTCATGGGAGATAAGTCTGTAATCAACCTTCCATCAACTTCTCCCAAATAATAAAATAATCTGAAATAATTAAGAGAAAATGTTATAAAATCTATTGTGCATGATCTTTTCATTACAACTTTGATATTTCTTCCCACTGAGATTGTTGTGAAAGTTGAATTAAAATTTTATAATTACAAAGGAAAATACACCTAAAAAGGTCATTAAAGTAGCAGTGTTATTAAACTACAAGTCGAACTACTGTGGGAGTCTTCCATCTGGCTGAGTCAGTATGGTCCCAGAATTCCTGTCAATAGGTTAACAATTCATTATACCAAGCTACCTGTAACAAAGATTCTTAATTGTCAATGGTTATTGTGTCTCTAGCTATCTTATCATTACCATATACCACAAGCTGTGCTATCAGTGTAGCAAATGAGATTTACTTTATGATGTAAGGTCTACTCCTTTTGTCAACGTCATAAAGAGGGATTGATTTATGTTGGTAAGCTTGTTAACACTGTCTGTTGGGTACTTTTAGCAGAATCCCTTCTTTTACAAGCATTCAGACCAGGTCTTAACTCTAAGGATAACTCAGTATCTTGATGTACTACTTCCTACTGTTGCAACCAATGATCCCATTAATTTTTTACTGTGGGTGTCTGCAGAAATTTGCATCATGTGCAAATTATATCTTTCTTAACCAAATATGTGTGTTCATCCAAGTAAACAATCCTCACTCAAAGTTATTCAGTTAAACGGAATCTAGTATCATCTTGAAAACTCAGTGTGTGCACATATCTCTCCTTTCTTCATTATATAACACATGTATGCACAGACACACAGCTTTGAGAGAATACTGGCTTCTTTCTCTCTTTTTCTGCCTCACCAGCCTTGAGGATCCTGCAAAGGTCATGGATGAATACTTTCTTGCTCGAAATAAAAGTAGAAAAGATTAAAAAAATACACCACATGATTCCAATGGGTTATAATCACTCAGCACACTGGTGTATGTCTAAATGATGATGTTCCACTGAATCTGCTGGTATCTTCACTAATTCATTCGTTTCTTCAGCTCTGCTGGTTCCTATTAATTTCCATTTGTTTTTCCAGCATCGCCATCCTCTCCTCCAGAAGAAGTGATCACCAATAAAGACTTGGAAATTATTGAGTCAGCTCTTGAAGAAATTGCTCTTGAGAAGCAACTCAGTATTGAACAGGAAGAACTTCAGGATCTCAAAGAAGAAGTCAGTGAATATAAAGAGGTGAGCCACTTCTTTCTTTATAACAAACATTTTTTTTTAATATATACTATTTTACTGATTTTGTCCTCTTTCTTAAATGTAAATTTGTAGTGCTAGTTTTACACTACTTTCAGTGTGTGTGTGTTTGTATACACAGGCATGACTGTGTGGTCAAGTGTCTTCTATAGCTCTAGGCTAGCAAGTGAATGTGGTAGTCTGTAACTGTACAAAGCTTGTTTTGTGTGTGTTTGTGTACGTGCATGCACATGTAGTGTCTGTGTGAATATTTACAACTATCTGTGCATTATGAAAAAGCTACAGATGATGATGTTTGTTGATAATTGCCTGTCATGAAATCATCCAGTATCTCTGTCCTTTCAAAACCTAACGGAATGAAATCTCCCTTACTTGAAAAATGGGTAAAGATTAGCTACAGTAAGAGCATCCAGCTGTAAAACTGTGCCTCATTAATCTTTGTTTGTGTAACCCATGTTAAATGGACATGAAAAGATAGAACAAATGTATATATGTTTGTGTGTGTGTATGTATATACATGCACACATATACAAACACACACACACATGCATTCACTCACATATATTTCATACTAATGCCAATATATTTTTTTCTTGTTCCTTCTTTAGGATGTGGAAGATCTGAAAGAAGTGATTCTATCCACTGGAGGCAGTCTGCGAGACTTGAAAGAGTCTAAAGCTTCAGAACGCTTGATGAAACACGTTCACAAACTCATCTCTCAGGCTGACTCTATCAACCAGAAACTCTTGAAAGAGAAAGTACAACTCTTGGAACAGATTGAAGTGAGTGAGGTCAGAGTGAAACGCAGCTCTGAACTCAAAGATGATGTGGAGAAATTGGACAAAGTTATGCAAGACATCAGCAGAAAGAAGTTAGTTTATTTTACTTTTACTTTAATCATGTCATCATTTTAACATTTTAATTTTCTTTGTCAGCATTAGAGCTAAACCAGTTATGTTATGTTAATTCGTTTGATATTAACATGTTAGATATTGCTTTTCATTCTATGACATAAAACTGTACATTTAAAAGTTTTCCTATTTAAATTGAAATCTCTCATTATAAATTTATGTTAGAACTTTTCATCATCATATGTTCCAAACACTGACTTAACCTCTGGTTCTTTAATACAAACTTCCTATTTTAAGGTGATCAAAATTTCATGTTAATTTATGTTCCAAACTCCAGTTTAATAACCAGTTATTTTACTAAATTCTTCATTATTTTAAAAATTACTTGGAGCAAAAGAAGTGTATTTCAACAGAAATATGGTAACAAAACGGGTTATACAAAAGTTATTTACTTTACTAAGTACCTCAGGTTCCTAATTATTTTCAAAACTAATTAAGTTGTAAAATAGTGTATTTCATTAGATATATGTCATGAAAAGGTTAATGCAGCTTAAGTTTATTGTCTTATGAATTAATAAGGGAGGTTACTTCACTCTTTTCTCATTCTTGCTTTCATCTGGTCTCAATCCAAAGTGAATCCACATTTTTTTTTAGGTTGGGGTAGCATTGTTTCTGAAATAGTATTCAGTCTTGAAATATATTCTGTATTCAAGGATTGTGGGGAAAATAATTATAGGTTTTATGTGGTTAAATATTTATCTTAGCAGAAATGTGACAGAATTAGACTAAATGGATTGTACCATTTACTTCTTTTCACTTCAAACTGAAACTTTAACAGGATTTACATTCTTCTGAAGTTTATAAAATATATTCTAAGAATGTTACCTGTAAAAGGTGGAGGCACAATGGCCCAGTTGTTAGGGCAGTGGATTCACAGCCGTCGGATCACAGTTTTGATTCCCAGACTGGGCATTGTGAGTGTTTATTGAGAGAAAACACTTAAAGCTCCACAAGGCTCCGGCAGGGGATGGTGGTGAACCCTGCTGTACTCTTTCACCACAACTTTCTCTCACTCTTTCTTCTTGTTTCTGTTGTACCTGTATTTCAAAGGGCCAGCCTTGTCACACTCTGTGTCACGCTGAATCTCCCCGAGAACTTTGTTAGGGGTACACATGTCTGTGGAGTGCTCAGCCACTTGCACATTAATTTCATGAGCAGGCTGTTCTGTTAATCAGATCAACTGGAACCCTCGTCGTCATAACTAACAGAGTGCCACGACCTGTAAAAGGCCTCAATCCATCTAAGTAAAATCTTTTTTTTTTTCTCTCTCTCAATTGTTTAATGCCATAAAACCAGGGCTAAGTAAAATAAACTGAATTGAATTTTTGAATTAATAAATGTCTTTAAACAAATGTAATAATTACTTGTATGAAAACTTTATTCTTTTCTGTTTTGATATATTTTTTAACACTTTAAGTTTGAAATGTTAAAAAATTATTCAGCTGAAGCATCAACAATAGATTATGAACACATCATAAATCAATGTTTAAGATTTTAATGTCAAAATAGTGACTTGGGCATGTTGTCTTCTGTTATCTCCTTGGGTTGATCAATGTCTTATCAGTGGAATTTGGTAGGTGGAAACTGTACGGATCCAAGTCACATGTAATGCAAATTAGCAGAGTTTTCTTAGCATTAGATAGCATGCCTCACTGTATATGCTCCAACTTTCTCCATACTGTGTTCAAATCCTACTTAGGTCAACTATGCCTTTCACCCTTTCAAGTCAATTGAAAAAAATTTCCAATCCATTGAGTGAGTTAGAGGAACTGTTAGGGGGTCAGGAAAGACGCCTCTCAGTATCAGTTGTAGCCTTTTATATTCTGATAGCAATATCTGTAGCAACACTGATGTCAAACTGTATTGTCCTAAGTTGGCAACTTTTCTTTTAGATAAACATGAATGACATGGAGAGAGGAGACTTGCATGCATGAACAACTGCCAGTCTTCTTCAAAAACTTTTACCCATGTCTGTACATACATGAGAAGGTACACAATTGATTTTGACTAATGGCAGCTCTAATATGAATATTTAATCTAGAAGGTGTGTGTTTTTCCACATTGGTTCTGTTTGAGTAGAAGTGATGTTTGGAGGTTTGATATGAAAGAAAAAAAACAGTGGAAAAACTTATTTGAGAAACAAGTAAAGGTTGGCATATGGGAAGTCATTCAGCTGTAAAATACTGCTTCAAGGAGCCTCATCTAACCTCATGCCACCATGGGAAAAATGCATACTAAAAAGTGATGATGATGATAATGACAATACTGCCGCTCTACCATTTGAGATGGAATAAAGAACAACAGACCTCTAACAGAGCCATCATGTGATAAATACATGGTGCAAATAATCTCAGCAAACCTGTTCTTCATGTTCTTGTCTGAAAATGTTGCATATTATTTGATGTCATTTATATGTTCTTTTCTCTGTCTATTGTTTATATAGAGACAATCTAATCAGCATTAATGAAATTGTTCTGGCTCTGAAAAGACTGCAGAAGGTACCTGATGAGACACGTGCACAGATGATTGTTGAAGTACTTGATGAAGACAAAGATGGCAAAGTTGACATTTCACTGGCTCTAAAGGTAAACCTGTGATAGACATTATTCATTAGGAGATATATATTCTTATTGTAAACTATGTAACTCTTTTGATACCAATCTACCTATGAATACCCTTAATCCTCTGATAGAAAATTCATTAGGAGATATAAGAGGTATATTATAAGTTGTAAAGTTACCCCTGTGGTTATATGTAAGCTAATATAAATATCTAGGGGTGCAAAAATTAGGTTTGATTTCATAAAGGCTATTATAAAATAATAATATGATCAGGTAGGGTAGAACATCATAGAAGGGAATAAATAGTAACTTTTCCATGCCTCTTTCTTGTCCACATCACTAAGTGCAAGTATGCCATTATCCTTCTGCACACTCTTCTCTTTTACAATATCTTGATTCTCATTGACACACTGTCTAGCAATCTGGAACACTTCATGTCTCTGATCCTCATGCTGTAGGACATCGACAAACCTCTTCTTTTCTGCTTCTACCCTAGCTAGATAAACCTGACATCTAGACCCCCTTTTAGCTTTCTGATATAATTCTTTGGTACTCACTTTTTCCATTCTTTCCAAACCCATCTCTTCTCTTTTATGGCCCTGTCAATGTCACTGTTCCACCACCACATCACCCTTGGTCTGGTAGAGGCTTTGCTCCAACCACAGAATTGATTTGTTGCCCTTAGCATACAGATATAAGCTAATAAACGTTTTAAGATGATTTATCATTTTAAGTCACCTGTCTTGGAACCAGTTACTGACATATACACATATGTGTATGTAGGCAATAAATGTTTATCTTTACAGTTTGACAAAGGTTGACTAAAATTTTTTGTTATTTTTCACAGACAATTGAGCATTTAACCCGAGACAATTTGAAACTGAATCCATCACAAGTGACAGAGGTCCTTGATCTTCTCAAAAAGGAAAGCTTCTTGGAGGAAGAAGAAAAAATGATGGAAAAATTGGCAAAAGATAAAGAACGGAGTAAGTTGCAGCAACCAATTGATGATACGTTTATGACTGAAGAAGAGCAGCCCCCAAAGAAAGCCCAGCAACAAAACAATTAATTTTGAAAAATAAAGAAAAACACATATAGAAGAAAACACACAGGGTAGCAAATATCTTCAGAAATAAGTAGCATCTACGTATGATTGTCATTTTCATCTTTTATTACTCGTGGGCTGCTATAACTGATTAGTGTCAGTGTCATTTAACAATTCTTTCCATCTGTGTATGGGATTTATTTCATTTACTGTGGTCCTCATTTTCAAAACATGGTAGGAATGCAAATAGCAAGAGAACCCAAGGGTCGTACAAGACCTCCTTCACGGCCAACATATTGCTCCCGAGTCACAGATTGGAGAGCCCTGGCTTAGGCCGACACTATTTGTCAGTCTTCACCAGAAGTTGAAAGCCAATTAACTCCACTCTAGAAAATAACAGAAGAGGTGTGCACCATTGTAATTTCTTAACTTTAGCCATCTTTTTTACCCCATACCTTATTAACATAATTCTTAACACTGACACTGGGTAGAATTGTAAAATATTTGATTTAAAAATCATCCTGACGCTACACAATGTTCCATCTGCATTTTGTAGGAAGAATGCTTTGACCATTTAGTATTCACACTACCACTGCTATACATTGTTCTGGAGTTTTTGGCTTTTGTTAAAGATGGTCTGTATTTCTCATGCCTATGTCTACTGATGTTTTCTACAGAAACATTGCATAGGTTGTTTTTGTTGACACTCTCATGATACACAAAGAATTGTCTTTGAGAATGAATTGAGGTTGACTCTTCTGGCTATCGGTATAAATAAATAGCTGTGTCTTTGTTGATACTGTTACTTATTGCTAATAATCCTAATGGAATTTGTTTATTGAAAGTATATCCCATTATATGGGTAAATAAAAAGAAAAATCCAAGTTATTTTATTGTTCTTGTTCATTTCTTTTCAAAGTAAATGTTTAGATGAAAAATGTAATCTCAGTTTTATTTTATATACACACATTTTTTTTTTTTTGTAGAAACAAAAGAAAGACAATGATGCAATATTTTCTTTTGAACATTAGTAATGTTATTTTGTACAAGATACAAAGCAAATTTTATTTATTTTTTAAAATTTAATAGAAAATAATTTTCAGGAAAATAGTAACCTACATCAATATTTTCCAATCTTTTCTTTTAGATTTGTCTCCTGTTTATTTAACACAAAATTTCATATCTATGCTTGCTTATACTTTTGAGACTCTCATGAATATCATGAATCTCATCTAATTTATTACATGAAATGAGAACTAAAGACTGGTCTTTAAACACTCTGAAGAGCTTTTCATCCTTTATAGTATATTACTGATAATTCATTTATCAAGTGTTAAAACAAAAATCAGTATTAAAAATATCAGCTGACAGGTTTTGATTTTTTTTTCACTACACTATTTTCTTTTACCAATATTTCTTTCACTTTTACATGGAATATGTCTGTGAATTTGAACATTTACTCAACAGTTGGTTCTTACAACTATATGTGTTCCTTGGTTAATTTCACAAGAATATGAGAGGAAAAATCAGATGCTTCAGTGTTTATACATGTTCAAAGTTATAAGCAATGTAACTGAAATGAAACAGCTACAGGGGACCATTATGTTAATAAAATCAAAGTTGATAAAATATAGTAAGAAGCACAAAAACAAATAATAAACTAAATTATACAACACAAAATACAAAAAAAAAGTTCAAGTGATGCAACCGGAATGAGGGTGTGCTAAAAAGTTCGTAGGCTGACCAAAATACTCTCATGGAATGTGACCAAATGAGGTTTATTTTTAAACATAGTCCCCTTTGCAGCTTACTTTTTCCATTGGTGTTGCATTGCTTGGATCCTATTGGTGAAGAAGTTTCGTTCCTGTTGATAAGAAAAAAAAAAGTCATCAACAGCAGATATAACGTCCTCATCACAGCCATACTGGTTCCCAGCCAAGTGTTTTTTCGTGTTGGGAAACATGATAATCAGATGAGGCCAGAGCCATTGAAACCAAAGATTTGTGTGCTGGAGCACTGTCGTGATGAATCAAAATTCCTTTCATTAGTTTTCCTGAGCATTTGGTCTTGATCCTCTTTTGTAACTGCTTCAGCAAGTTGACATGGTATTCTCCATTGATGGTGTGGCCCTTCTGAAGATAGTCAATAAACAATGCCTTTTGCATCCCCAAAATCTGAGGATGAAACAACCTTCGCAGGATATGCTAATAGCATTGGCTATTTGATTTATAGTCAATTGTCCTTCATCCATCACTATGTGGTGAATACGATCAATGTTTTCCTCGGTAGGTGCAGTTGCAGGATGTCCAGACCATGAGTCATCTTCAAGACTCTCCCAACCGCTCCTAAATTCAGTTGCCCACTTTTGCACTATTGATAAAGCTTCAGTGTCCTCTCCTAATATTGCAACTATGTCAGCATTAATGTCCTTGGGAGCTAAACCGTTTTTTCTGTAGGTACTTGATAACACCAGGATGCTAAATTTTGTCCCATTTTCAAGTGAAGTTGCTACTAATTACTTTTGAAGTCTTATTTGAACAGTTAGATATCAGTTTATCTAGCAAGAAGCAACGTAATTATTAATATAAGTTGAAATTAATGCATGCAAGATTTCACAGCTTTAGCATCGTTGGCCTATGAAGTTTTCAGCCCAAACTCGTATATTTGATTTGTTATGAAACTTTTATAAGTCCATTTGACTAAATGACAGGTGGGAGACAATTTCAAAGTTTGATAGTTAAAAATTCACGTAACTTGATATGGAACTGTAGACATTCTCTTTGTCACATGCTGGCTAACAGAAAAAAAAAAAAAAAAAAAAAAGATCAAAGGCGGCGAGCTGGCAGAAACGTTAGCACGCCGGGCGAAATGCTTAGCGGTATTTCGTCTGCCATTACGTTCTGAGTTCAAATTCTGCCGAGGTCGACTTTCCTTTCATCCTTTCGGGGTTGATAAATTAAGTACCAGTTACGCACTGGGGTCGATGTAATCGACTTAACCCCTTTGTCTGTCCTTGTTTGTCCCCCCTATGTTTAGCCCTTTGTGGGCAATAAAGAAATAAGAAGAAAAAAAAGAAAAGAACTTACAATACACCGCTGAAAGTCAAGGAACAAAACTACTGTATGAGTGAGTTGTGTACAAGTTATTCCCCTTAAATTGTCATAGCTTAACGGTTTGATTACGTCAAGGCAATCATTTATTTATCTTCGATTTTATTAAGTTCATTTGTATGAATTAATATTATACACTTTGTAATGTTATTCTAAACTGTTCGCCTAACTGCAAAATTCTAAGATATAACCATTAATTCTACGTAACTCATTTAAACTGAAACAAACCAATGGTCTTGAGTTAGTCGTGCAAGTGGTACCGACTTAGATTAGGCGCTCATTAGTTTTTACGTCAGTTGCTTAATTTACTGAGTCGACTGTACTGTTAATCTCTTTAATATCGAAACACAGCAATCTAGGATATCCGTTATACTTGTTTCAAAATATATTTTATTTGTAACCTGAAAATAAGGCAACGATAGTAAATAGTGGTTAGAAAGAACTATTAAATACGAGGCTGTGAGTTGGCTAAGCTGTAAATATAGACAAAATGCGTAGCAGCATTTCGTCTGTTTTTATGTTCTGTGTTCAAATATCGCCGAGGTTGACTTTGCTTTTCATCTTTTCGGTATTAATAAAATAAGTACTACATTATTTACATTCGACGGGTATTTGTCATCGTCTTGTTTGTTCTTAACACAACGTTTCGGCTGATATAACCTCCAGCTTTCTTCGGGTGTTTTGGGGAAATTTCGAACTTGGGTTCTCATTCCTAAGGGTTTTTTTTTTTTTTTAAATATTATTATTATTATTATTATTATTCAGGTCACTGCTTGGAATTGAACTCGGAATCTTGGGGTTAGTAGCCCGCGCTCTTAACCACTACGCCATATGCCCCAAAACACCTGTTGAAGGCTGGAGGGTATATCAGCCGAAATGTTGTGTTAACAACAAACAAGATGAGGACAAATATCTGTCGAATGTAAATAATGTACATAATTCCTCGTGGAGGCGCAATGGCCCAGTGGTTAGGGCAGCGGATCGCGGTTTCTATTCCCAGACCACAACTTTCTCTCACTCTTACTTCCTGTTTCTGTTGTGCCTGTAATTCAAAGGGCCAGCCTTGTCACACTGTGTCACGCTGAATATCCCCGAGAACTACATTAAAGGTACGCCTGTCTGTGGAGTGCTCAGCCACTTGCACGTTAATTTCACGAGCAGGCTGTTCCGTTGATCGGATCAACTGGAACCCTCGACGGAGTGCCGACAACAACAACAACAATATATATATGATGTATTCGTTTTTGTGTCACCGAGAGTCTGCAAGCTCTCCACTTAAACTAAGTCTACAGTGTATCATTATATATATATCAGTATCAAATTATGAAGTTGCGCTGCCACATGACATGTACAATTACATATATATTAGCATACCCGTATCGTCAAAAATATTGACAGTTTTTATGAATGACAGAAAATGGCGCATCAAAACAATGGGAGAAACCATTGATAAACTTACAATAGAGTAAATATATGTACAAACACAATATCAAAACATAAACAATCAGATACGGTTATCACGTTTTTTATTTTAAATATTATCATCGTCGTAATTATATATATACAGGGTAACTCAATAGTCTCCATACATAGGAAATATTTTTTTTTATATAAGAAACAGTTAATAAGATCCCCTGATCTGACCCCTCTTGATTTCTATCTTTGGGGGCATTTGAAAGGCATGGTGTATTGCTGGAAGTTAAAGACCTAAATCATTTGAAGGAAAGCATCACCAACTCATTTGCACATGTATCATCAGATGTGCTATTACGAGTTCACAATGAGTTGGGTAAACGTATTGCAATGTGTATTCAATACAATGGTAACCATATAGAGCCTGTTAAATAAAAGATACTGTTCTTATAAACTGTTTCTTACAAAAACATAAATTGTTCCTATGTATGGCGACTTTTGAATCACCCTGTATA
>NC_068982.1:27081654-27083142 GCF_001194135.2 Octopus bimaculoides
ATATATGAAACATATTCACTTTTCCATATTTGCATGAATTAGATGGAATATAATGTGGCAACCCTCACCTGTTTCCAACTAAGGTAATGTTTTCCCATGCTCAGACATATTTTCACTGAAGATTGGAAACGGACATTGCTTGCATAACAGGAACCCCCACTTACAACTATCACAATTTCAAGATACACACACACACACACACACACATACACACACACACATACACGCATAAATGTGTCGACTTTACCTTTCATCCTTTTGGAGTTGATAAAATAAGTTCTAGTTGAACATTAGGGCCGATGTAATCCACTTACCCTCTTCCACGAAATTGCTGGCCTTGTGCCAAAATTTGAAACCAATATTAACCTAATGAAAGGCAGCGAGCTGGCAGAATCGTTAGCACGCCGGGCGAAACGCATAGCGGTATTTCGTCTGCCGCTACGTTCTGAGTTCAAATTCCGCCGAGGTCGACTTTGCCTTTCATCCTTTCGGGGTCGATTAAATAAGTACCAGTTACGCACTGGAGGTCGATATAATTGACTTAATCCCTTTGTCTGTCCTTGTTTGTCCCCTCTGTGTGTAGCCCCTTGTGGGCAGTAAAGAAATAAGAATCGTTAGCACACTCGTCAAAAAGTTTAGCGGCATATTGTCCGTTTTTACGTTCTGAGTTCAAATTCTGTCGAGGTCGACTTTGCTGTTCATCCTTTCGGGGGTCGCTAAAATAAGTACCAGTTGAGCACTGGGGTCGCTGTAATCAACTTACCTCCTCCCATCAAAAACTTCTGACCCTGTACCAAAAAAAAATGAAGCCAATATTAACCTAATGTTTATGATATTATAGAATAAAGTATTGATGAACGGAGCGCTGTCCTACGATGTACTGGTGAGAAGATCTTTGCGTCACAGTATATTGGATATTTACTATGTCACAGTTTCCTATTAAAAAGAACGTTGTCTTATTCTGGAGAACATATTGCATTACAGTTCTTTGGAAAACTGATTATTGTGTCTCGGTGTCTTGCTGAATGTAACATTTTGCTTTATAATCAACACGTGAATTGGTCGCTGTGTCTCATTATAGACAATTGTTCTTCTGTAACCCACTGAAAATATAACTGTGCCAGAGTATTGGCCTAACAAATCATTTCGCCACAGTTTCATAATATACAGACGCTTGTCTCTCTCGAGCATGCTGTCCCATTAGGCCAGTGTTTATCTCGGTTTCTGAGGTATTTATGCGACTAAGAGTACATGACTTTCTCCTGAACAGGGTACTAATCTATTTCAGGGTTAATGACTCCTTTTCCACTGAGTAGACAGAAGCATTGTGAATTTAAGTACCTCATTGAAGGACGCAAAGCGCTGCCCAGTCCGACGAGTTTCCTCGTCAGCTCATTCCACAACAGTGAAATATTGTTCCAACTCACAACACATTAATAATATTTCAGTTTCACACACACACACACACACACACACACATACACACAC
>NC_068982.1:27084339-27087061 GCF_001194135.2 Octopus bimaculoides
TATATATATATACGAGCTTCCACACAGTTTCTGTCTACCAAATTCACCTACGAGGTCCGGGCTATAGTAAAAGACACTTGACCAAGGTGCCGCGCAGTGGGACTGAACTCAAAACCAACTGGCTGCGAAACTAGCTTTTTTTAATTACATGACCATGCCAGCGTCTATAAGAAGATCTACTCTTGATGAGACCGGAACTCACAACCTCCGTATATCTTCTGACTTGTAAATAACACAATGCTGGTACTGTCTACAAGTACGGCACGCTAACCAGCTGTGTCACCGGGAAATGTAGGACAACTTAATAAATTAAACGAATAAATTACAGCAAATAAGCGAAACTGCCAAAAAACAATAATAATAATAATATTGTACTCAGTTAATAAGTTCATAAATACGTCTATATATTTTTATGCCACCGCTACTCTCAGTGAAACGCCTCGCCCTTCAATTGAAAGCGAAACAAATTGCTTTCATTAAAAATATAAAGCAATATTAATTTCTAATGTGAAATGCACGAGTCAGTTTTTAAAGTTACTACCGTATCCCAGGTAAAAGACCACTAACTCATGCGGTTAGTCTAGTCTTTTTCATTGCTGCCCTCGCCGCATCTCCTCGGAGAAGCTAAAGGTGGCCAAGGCGGAATTTAACCACATGCTCCAGTTGGGCATCATCCACCCCTCTAATAGCCCCTGGGCGTCGTCCTTGCACTTGGTTCCAAAGCGTTCCGGGGACTGTCAGTCCACTGGTGGCTACAAGAGGTTAAACTCCATCACGATGCCAGACAGTTACCCAATACCAAATATGCAAGATTTTGCGTCATTTCTCCACAACTGCAGGGTATTCACCAAACTGGACTTGGTTAAGGCATACCATCAGATTCCTGTGAATCCAGAGGATATTCCAAAGGCTGCCGTAACCACTCCTTTTGGCGCCTTCGAATTCCTAACTATGCCATTTGGTTTACGGAATTCAGCCAGCACATTTCAAAGGTTCATAGACGAAGTCATCCGAGACTTAGACTTCGTCTATGCGTACATCGACGACATCTTGATAGCTAGCGCCTCACCTGAGGAACATCTCCATTATCTACGTCAGCTGTTCGAGCAGTTCAAGACTTACCAAGTGCGGATCAACCCTACCAAATGTGTTGACTTGATGGTCAATGTTTTAGTAAGATGAAATATTTCAATTTTAAGAATATCGGAAATCAATTTTGTAATTAGAAATTATACTAAAATTAAGTTGTAAAAGTTTATATTGACAGAGATAGCTTCTTAACTTGTACATTTGGAATATTAAAAGATGTCGATATTATCTGACTAATCGAATCTTCAATGATGTTTCTATCGACGGCATTAAAATTAATTTGTAGCTTCTAGTGCTGTAAATACTAATGTTGTCTAAAGTTACAATTAGAACCGCTCCTACATAATATTCGCGTTTGAAAGAAAATGAGCACAAAGCACCAGAGAATCATAGCCCTAGGCCAACGAATCACTAAGAACGTTCACGTAATTTGTCGTTATATGCAGCCATTCTAATGGTTTAAACGTTTTACTTCGCTGGTTATATGTGTCGACGTTTGTTTGCACATCGAATAAAGAATGTGATAATTACTTCTGAATGAATTAATAAAGAGATTTGTTCGCTATTTTTGTTTGGATAGTGATTTGAATTGAAATGAAAATTTCCATGTCTGACATCAAGTTTGTTGATATTTTATTTAGATTGTGACTCAAACACAAACAGTACCGTCAATCAAGCGTTGTGTGATACGCTTGTGGTAATTTGTTTAAAGAATAATAATTTATCATCATTATAAATATTCCTGGAGTAGCAGGACTGATAATAAATTGATTCGATAATCAACCCTGGTAATAGATTGGAATAATAATAATAATAATAATAATAATAATAATAATAATAATAATAATAATAATAATAATAATAATAATAATAATAATAATAATAATAATAATAATAATGATAATAATAATAATAATAACAAGAGCACTCAGAGAGTACAAACCTCCACCAAAGCAACACCAACGTTCTCTCAACGATTAACCGGAGATGATTTTTAAAATGAGAATATTTGAAATAAATTCGACTGCTCTCACAAACGAGAATACTAAAAATGAACCCGACCGCTCTCAAAAATTAAGTTAAGAAACCGGATAAATAATCCAGAATGCTTGTCCGATACTGAATCGATCCCAAAATCTAACCAGTTCGTGTCAGTCATGAGGCCAGACATCCCTGAAAGTTTCATCCGAATCAATCCAGCGGTTCTTGAGATATATTGTCCACGGACAAACAAACATCCGCCTTCGCTAAGGTGGGGGTAATAATAATAATAATAATAATAATAATAATAATAATAATAATAATAAATGCCCGGATGCAGTACCAAGCAGTGGCTCTCATGGCTTCTGATCTTAATTGATTGGAAGTGTTATCATGTACAGTGTTTTGTCTTGGTATAAAAGATGGGCTACAGCAAATATTCTGCTTAATACCACAGATTTGCTTGTCAGTTGTTTGACCTTAACCAGTTGAGCATGTCCTTGGTGGCTAACGATATGTGCATCTCTGATCATGAGCAAAATTTGTGGGGGTGCATCATAGCCATGTGTTGAGAGGAGGAGGAGGAGGAGGAGGATGACGATGATGATGATGATGATGATGATGATTGATGGTGATTGATGGTGATTGATGG
>NC_068982.1:27090141-27093307 GCF_001194135.2 Octopus bimaculoides
ACAATTCCTATCATAGTAGGTGCCTTAGGTATAATCAAAAAATATTCAGAAAATACATAACAAAAACACCAGGACTTACAAATATATATAACATACAGAAAATTGCACTACTGGGCACTGCACAATCCTACGCAAAACACTTTCAATACAGTAACCATAAGAGCATCACAGCAAACCACAGCACATACCCAAGGCACACAGAGCTGCGCTCGGTAGTGAAGTGAAAGCACGTTATAAAAATAAAACTACTGAATAATAATAATAATAATAATAATAATAATAATAATAATAATAATAATAATAATAATAATAATAATAATAATAGTAAAGGAAGATACAAAATTTACCACTTTAATGAAAGAGCTTCTGTGTAAACAACATTCTTTGTTTTCTAGTTTGTAGCATAGACAAATAAGTCTTGCAAACTACCTACACTGGAGCAACCAATATAAAGTTGACCATGTGAAAATCAAGCCAGCAGATTTCAAAGACTGACCTTGAGCTTTATTAATAGACATTGCAAAGCAAAGACGCACTGGGAATTGTGTTTGTTTGAACTCAAATGGCATGTCTGTTGGTTTGATCGGAATTCTTGGAATGAAGGCCTCTTCCCCAGAGGCACACCCAGTGGTGATAGCAGCTTCTGTCACATTAGGTGATAATGTCTTCACAATCAACCTTGTCCCATTGCATAATTTAGGAGGATTTAAATGTCTTAGAAGAATTATTGGCGCTCCTCCTCTCAGAAAACGTTTATGTGGAGGAATTCCAGGTGACTCAAAAGAATTAAGGAACTTTATTGGGCAATTGACAGCTTGATTTTCATCAAGGACTGAATCATCTGATTTGTACTTCTTAATGACTGTTGGAATCTTATTCATTAATTCATGGTTAATCCTTCTACTGTCTCATTTTTTTGGAGGAAGAATTGCCCTTTCACACAGCCATTTATGTGAATTATAATTATTACTTAACTCTGGCAATACCCTGTTCTTCAATTCAGCTGAGGAATTCACCAGGTTCGTTTTCCATGTTTTCGTATTTCATGTTCTTGTTTTTCATGTTGTTTACGTTTTTTTTTTTTGACGTCCTGCACCCATATATGCATCTGTATATACATGTATATGTAAGTATGTACATGTATGTATGTATATATGCATATATATATTATTTATATTATTATATACATGTGTGTGTGTGTCTGTGTTTGTACCCCGGCCATCGCTTGACAACCGATGTTGCTGTGTTTACGTCCCCGTAACTGAGCCGTTTGGCAAAACACACCGATAGAATAACATTAGGCTTACAAAGAATAAATCCTGGGGTCCATTTCTTCGACTAAAAGTGATGCTCCAGCATGGCCGCAGCCACACGACCGAAATAAGTAAAACAATAATAACCTATTTCATCTTAACCCCGAGCAATGCCGGGCATCTCTGCTAGTTATATATAATTATCTTCTGTGCACAACTTGATTAATAAATTCTGCTTTCACAAAAGAAAAGTTAAATGATGCGCACAACACATTTATTCAATAGAGATGCCCAGTGTACAAAACTTTCAATAAATTGTCAAATTTACTATTATGTTAACGAAGCCTGATACACTTTGTAAGTTAATATATGTATGCTAGTGGTTGGGCAAAATCGTAAGAGTGATGAACAAAAATGCATTTAGCTATGTTTCTGTAAGTTCTGATTTCAAATCCTACTGATGTCGACTTTATCTTTCATTTCAGTGAGCCCGATAAAATAGATATAAACACAAACTATGTCACACACTATCTGTTGGCAGACAGAACAACCACCGAAGTAGACACAATTTCTTGGTTGCCACCTTAGTTATTTGGCTCACAATAAATACCTTTCTACAACACTACACAGCATTAACAAAGTACAAGGGTGGTGAGCTGGCAGAATCGTTAACACGCCGGGCAAAAGTTAAACGGCATTTCGTCCGTCTTTACTTTCTAAGTTCAAACTCCGCTGAGGTCGACTTCGCCTTTCAGGATCAATAAAATAAGTACCAGTTGAGTGCCTTTCAGAGTCAATAAAATAAGTACCAATTGAGCACTGGGTCGATGTATTCGACTTGCCCTTTCCCCAGAACTTGCTGGTCTTGTACAAACATTTGAAACCAATATTAACTAAGCAAGGAAGACATATACAAGGTCTGATCAAAAAGTATCGGAACTGTTGTTATGGGAACAGAGCTAAAATATGCATTGTAAAGCCACTTGTCCAAGATTGACCTTGAACTCTATAGCACATGCATACTAAGTTATAACGTCCTCGCTCACTTCCGTTGTTTATCGTAGTGCTTGCAAGTAAAGTGTGTAGAGTGTGGTCGTCTCAAAAGAAGATCGGTTTCAGCTGCACAGATATCCTTGACTGTGTCAAGAATGCGGTGTAAAGCTATTGATGGAAAAAGTAAAGTACAGCATCTAGGTGGTTTGTCGGAGAAAGTGCATTACTAATGTAGGATTAATTCCACTTCCTCAAGGCAAAGGCAATAAAGAGAAAAACTTGTGCTGTTCAAAATAAACAAATAGTTACCCTCAACCGTTTAATGTCACAGTTACAACGACTGCACTTTGCAGTCAACGTGCCAGTCACATATTTTATGTGAAAAGAGTGAAATTGCCAGGAATTTAGTAACAAGACAAGTGAGCACTATTGCACATGTATCGAAATTGATGTAAGAATCCAACAATGGTTTTGTTTAGCATAAAATCCTCACAATTCTCATCTCCCAAAGATATTTAGCTGTTGTATCGATACAAACTGAAATTCGTTAACATTCTCATTTTGAAGTTCAGTTATAAATTCAATGGGAATTACATATTTAGATTCCAGTCAACTTAATTTTCAAAATAGCATTTAACAGAATATCAAAAGTAATTAATAATGATAAAAGCAACATCAATATCAAAAGGCAATATTTATCCCCACTGAAAAGTTGATGCTGTGTTGGAACACAGAGTACTGCGGTAGTCACCATGAGAGAACCTGTCATATGGTCGTTTAGTGCATATACGTACTCTTGCTTATATCGCTAGTGGGAGACAAATCAACTGCCATTGCTGTCCGATGAACGGGAACGTGAAACTCCGAGTAACGGTTTTTTGTTATATTTCTGCTGCTTTTAAATAAAGTATATATATATA
>NC_068982.1:27093607-27094612 GCF_001194135.2 Octopus bimaculoides
TATATATATGTACGTATGTATGAATATAAGAATGCATGTGTGAGTGTGTGTGTGTGTGTATGTGTGTGTGTGTGTGTGTGTGTGTGTGTGTGTGTCTGTGTGTGTATGTGTGTGTATGTAGATACACATACAGGAAATATTAATAACTGGTGCTCTACTGTTATGTTAGGTTGATTTATTGAATTTCATATATCAGGTTAACCTAAAATACCTTTAAAGTTAGATTCGCACAATATTTCCATTCCCTTGTATCCAGAAACATGTGTAATGTAGCGTTCCTTTCAAAACATATTTAGTTCCTGAAAGTAAAAAAGGAAAGCAATACCAGAATAAAATGAAGTGCTGTTACTAATTAAAGCGCATCTAGCGGCCGCAAGTAGTCACTGTCAGCAGTGTACTAAAAAAATGTGACACTAAAAAATCTCAAAATGTTGACTCTACCTAATTTATTTCAAACTGGGGAAAAATCCTTTCGTTATACTTTCATGCAAAGAAGTATAAGATTAAGACCTTTAAGTGTAATCATGTAGCACTGGATTTCGAACAACAGATTGGCTGAAACTGAAGTCTACAGACAACGCATGGTTAAACGAGAAATTCGACAGATAAAAATCAAGATAAAATATGGGCATTTAATAACAAATTATGTACTTTTGCTTTCCACTAAAAATAGAAACATCCCCTTATGCATTATATGTCATAAAGTGTACGAAGAAACCCACATGAAAAATTCTGTTACCAAGTCGGCAAACTTGACTAATCCTAAGAAATTACTTAAGAAATCATTTAGAAATTACTGCCTATTATGTATAGCTCATGTGGTCTATGCCAGCCATCAAAGGAGAGTGATCTCGACGCCATTTTAGACAAAATCAGGTTCTTCATTTTAGCCCAAACATGGCCGTCTGAATGATTGATTCATGGGGAAACGTGGAATAATGGCAAACCGCATCAGTCAATGACATATACATGTGTGTGTGTGTGTGTGTGTGTGTGTGTGTGTGT
>NC_068982.1:27095171-27095647 GCF_001194135.2 Octopus bimaculoides
GATTATCTGTCTGGCCCTAGATTTCCATTCGGATGCAATGAATACACTGGAAATTAACTTCCTTGTCAACAGAATAAGAGCCTTGCTACTTGTCCGACTACGTATCGGAATACGTGAGTGTGTTTGTATGTGCGTGTGTCTGTGTGTGTGTGAGAAAGAATGAAGGAAAGAGACAGGCGAAGACGAGAATAACAAAGAAATGAATGAGTGGGTGAATAGGATATTGATGGACAGAATCTAAAGAAGAAGTTAAAAGAGGAAAGGAATAACGATAGATGGATCGGTCAAGATAGATAGATAGATAGATAGATAGATAGATAGATAGATAGATAGATAGATAGACAGACAGGCAGACGGACGGATGGATGGATGGTTGAATGGATTGATAGATGGTGATACATGGCAAAACGCAGAAATTTGAACACGTTACATGTGTGTATATATATATATATATATATATATATATATATACACAC
>NC_068982.1:27095834-27098285 GCF_001194135.2 Octopus bimaculoides
CACGCACACCAACACACATGAATGTATATGTAGGAAAAAGGGAAAAACGCAGGCGAGCGAGAAACTGCGCGCCAGAATGTGTGTGTGTGTATGTGTGTGTGTGTGTGTGCGTGCGCGCGCGTGCGTGCGTCCGTGCGTGTGTGTAGGTCTGTGTGTCTGTGCGTGTGTGAGAGAGAGAGAAACAGAGAAGGATAAATAGATAGATAGATAGATAGATAGATAGATAGATAGATAGATAGATAGATTTGAAAAAAAAAACACCTATCGCAGAGATGCTGTAAAATTAGAACGGATAAACTCTTGAATCTTGTATAATTCCAGTCGAGCACTTTCACAGAGTTTTACTGAACAATGGAGCTGTTTAATCGCGTGACATCAATTAAATGTTTTTGTCGTTTTTCTCTTTATATCCTGGAAATTCGATTCTCACACTTGTTTCCCATCCAACACCGAATGATTTCCACCTTCCTTCCTTCCTTCTGACCGGTTCCTTCTTTCTCTCTTTCATTCTTTCTATCCTTCCTACTTTCTTTCTTTCTTTCTTTCTTTTTCCTCTCTCTTTTTTCTTTTTTCCTATCTTTCTTTCTATGTTTTTGCCCTCTTCTTTTATATTTCTTGCCTTTCATATTGCATCCATGTAAAATTTCCTTGCCAACAGACATGGTATTACAATTCAATGTTTAAAATTATTTTATCAACCCATCATAATCATTTGCTCTGATCTTATACTTAATTACTTGTTTTTTTATTTTTATTTTCTTTCGTTGTTTTAATTCTTGTTTCATCCGTAGTGTGTGTGCAACCGTATGTGTGTGAAAGAGTGTGTGCTTGTGTGTTCGCACGCCTACGTGTGCGCGCGTATATTGGCGATTGTGTTCAGACAATTAAAAGGTGGGAGCTTGAATGGAGGTATAGGGTCGTGAAAAAAAAGCCAAACAGAACTATGAAAACAACACAGCCGAACATAAATCCACTTTGGAGGAGATACAGGGATAGAAGAGAAAGTGAGAAAGGCTGAAAGACTGAAAGAGAGATAAAGACATCAAGAACAGATGTTGCTTCTGATATTTTCCCTTCGGGTGAAGTCCGGAGAAGAGTATGTGCCAGATAACATGAAGATGTGCCTCCTCTAACATCTAGAATCTTCGTTGCTCCTCCTGATTTAGTAGTGAAGGAAATTTTTGAATGGATATTGCCAGTTGTATACAGGTTGAAGTTGAATACAAACAGACCGCAAATGTGAGAGTCTTTTTCAATACTATTGGAACTACTTTGTTGAGGATTTATGAGTTGGCGATTTCTGAAAATTTGTTTTTATAAAATCATCTTCATAAGACACTAAAAGGACCGGCAGAAATTTCGGAAGCAGAGAACTGCCAGGCTGTGCAATGCACATAAGTATCTACTGCATTCCGAATAATATTCTTTTTAAACGTTTTGTCGATGAGTGAAGTTGGTGAGATTTTTCAATTATAATATTGTGTTTTCATGTATTGTTGTAATACAGTTTCTTCTTTCTTTATTGCCCACAAGGGGCTAAACATAGAGGGGACAAACAAGGACAGACAAACGGATTAAGTCGATTATATCGACCCCAGTGCGTAACTGGTACTTATTTAATCGACCCCGAAAGGATGAAAAGCAAAGTCGAACTCGTCGGAATTTGAACTCAGAACGTAACGGCAGACGAAATACCGCTAAGCATTTCGCCCGGCGTGCTAACGTTTCTGCCAGCTCGCCGCCTTAATAATACAGTTGTAATACAGTTTCTGCGAACCATTTGGGGAATTCGAAGTTAAGGTCTTTAGTTGTGTCTGGGATGTGAATGGATATACCTACACCAGTCAACTGTCTCGAAATGTGACGAGTTTAGGGAGATGGTAGTGCTTTGTAATATTTAAATGTGAGATAGCTGATCTTGACCAGTTGGTGTTCGAAAGTCTGCTTTCAGAAATGAGAAAAATCTTCAACTGTGTTTGAAAAGTGTCTATGTGTTGGTCAGAGATACGGTCAAGTTATGATACTTTTACAAGCATCGTTAGTGTGGGAGGAAGACTTGTAAAAACTGAGGTCAATGAAGGCGATAATTTCACAGAATGGACTTATTCTTAAGGCGACGAGCTGGCAGAATCGTTTGCGCGCCGGACAAAATGCTTAGCGGTATTTCGTCTGCCGCTACGTTCTGAGTTCAAATTCCGCCGAGGTCGAGTTTGCCTTTCATCCTTTCGGGGTCGATAAATTAAGTACCAGTTACGCACTGGGGTCGATGTAATCGACTTAATCCGTTCGTCTGTTCTTGTTTGTTCCCTCTATGTTTAGCCCCTTGTGGGCAATAACGAAATAGGTATTTCGTCTGCCGCTACGTTCTGTGTTCAAATTCCGCCGGGGTCGACTGCCTTTCATCCTTTCGGAATCGATAAATTAAGTACCAGTGATGCACTGGGGTCGATG
>NC_068982.1:27098643-27100393 GCF_001194135.2 Octopus bimaculoides
GGATCAATCTAATCGACTGGCCCCGTCTCCAAAAGCTTCGGGCTATGTGCCTAGAGTAGAAAAGAAAGGACTCGTTCTGATCTAACAATAATATGGTAAAGTAGGTCAATGTTTGCTTATCTAAACTGATGTTACCTGAAATGTCAAATGCATTAATTGTCCTTTTAAAGCTCTATATCTTGCCCTTCACATATTTTAAAAATCAAAGACCAGTTTGTCAAATCATATGTTCTATTCAATGACGGAAATATTTCTTTCAAATATGAACATTTTATTGAAGAAAGGCTACAAAATAAACAATATGAGATAGCTTGGAAAATATCAGTTTATTTATGCATGAATTCTGATATGACCTATTGAGCTGTAGCTTCTATCACATCCGTTTAAAATATACACCCAATGTTATATTCACTTTCATACCCGCGTCCGAAAAGCCAGAGAAAAGTATGGATACAGCCTCTTCCTCCAGGTTAAATCAATAAAGAGTTATACCTTACATTTAATCATCGTATCGCCGCCGCGAGCGGTACATCATTTGTACGATGTGGAAAATATACCGCCAGCATTGCCCAAACGACCTGAACATTAGTTTCAAGGTTCATCCAAGGCTGGGACCACGAGCCATACGTGTCCTGCCCAATTCAGGATCACAACATATAGGTTCATTGCGGCATAATTTCTTTTCCTCAACAGACCCTGCCCTGTTTAACATTGTCCCAAAACTGATTAAAGAGGAAAAGGATCCCATCAACTTTAAACAGAGTCTGGGCAGATTTCTTCAAGGAATACTAGATAAACCACCCATACCTGGATACAACTCACTCAACAAAAACTCACTACATGAATGGACCATAGACAAAACTTGACTGTAAAAAGTATTTAGATAATCCTATCAGGTGGTGCTATTAAGTTAGACATGGCCTGGACCAATCTTTGGTCGAAACATATCTAAGTTATCTAAGTTTATATATGCAACCAAACCTCTAAAATGATAATAAACATCTTTAAAATTCCAACGTTACATATTTTAATAAAAACAGATTACTGTTATCGTTAATTTTGAACACCATCTCTTATGCACTGCGATCATCGATTCTTCTGTCCCCATCTTTGATCTTAGATACAGTATTTCATCATTTTCAGTCACCAGTCTAATTTCTGCTATCATGACAATATTCTTTCTTATAAAAATGATAATTTGGAAGGAGCTGATAAAATGCTGTTCACGCTAAGCAAGGAGAAAAAATCCTTCCCCGTAAATCCTTCCCCGTAAATGCTGACCTTAAGCCAAAATTTGAAATCATTATTGTTGTTGTTGTTGTTGTTAACCATCATCATTACTAATAGTAGTAATTATAAAAATACTAATAATCATAACGATGACAATGATAACCTCTTTTATTTGACACCGGGGCATAGATGGTGGGGGGGGGGACATCACCACAAGGACAAATCGGTTTCATACAGGATTTCAGGTAACTCTGGCAATCACCAGAAAACCCCAAAGGAAAATATGGCTTGGATTCTTTGTCCACCTCCATACTTTTCTTTTCGGCCATTTCTGATGACTGCCGGAGTTTTCTCACTTCTTATATGAAACCGATGGGTGAAGTTTCTGGTCAGAATATAGTATTATATTTCATTAATAATATGTATACCGACTCAGTTAACTAATATATGAGCAACCGTTTTTTCTAACTCATGGCTTTTTAGACATACATGCATGCATATTTATGTATTTAAATATGTG
>NC_068982.1:27100798-27104531 GCF_001194135.2 Octopus bimaculoides
TGTGTGTAAGAAATAAAAGCGCTAATCAGTTATGTACCTAAATATAAACTTATTACCCGTTCAAATATGCTAGAGGCATGTTCGAACCCGTAAGAAAGCCAATCACTGTATTTTGTTATGAAGAAAATTTCTCGCTGTGGACAAATAAGTGCAAACTCTCGTTATTTGTAACCGACAGAAGTAGCTAACCGCAATACTTACGACTAGTCCCATTCCGAACTAATTAGGGAGTCACTACGTAATCACTCGATCTGTTGGAAACAGCAGCCAAATATCATTTAAATAACATACTACTATCTGCAGAAAAGAACAGGATACACTGGACAATGTAGTCCGCGATATAAAATACATATTAATGGCCACATTTGGAACTGACTTGTTCATAGATCTGCTCGATCAAGGCAAACGTGAGTCAAAACAACAACAAAATAACTACTTCCACTTCACTGCTAGGATTTCCTGACTGTTAAAAACGAGAGAAGTGTATTATTGAGGACTGTTCTGAACTTGCAGTATGGATTTCAATTCTCCCTTGTTCATCAGTTTGAGAGATTTAAGCTCCACCAAATCTTTCATAATGACTCTTTGTTGAGACTAACTGTTCAGTGACGTTTCAATCAAACAGTAACTTCAGAGAGTTTGAGAGTTTCTTCATCACTAAATACACCTGACTGTACACTTAATCAATAAATCAAAGTTCATAGTTATCAGTTCATAATTATCTTTGTAAAACAGCCGCTCAAAATAACCAAACATACCAATGAAAATTATATATGTATTTGTCCAATAATTCTCAATCTTGCATTCGCCTTCTCTTACGGTCTATCTAATATGGTAAAATTTACGTATTCATAGCAAACGGCAGATTTCTATTTGTATGCTAAACATAAATCCTCAATGTGCATTCGCTTAATTGCTTATTCATAGAAAGTGAATCCCAATTTCAAACACTGATGCGGTGGTTTCGTTCAGTAAAAAATACATCTGAATTAGATCTTCATAAGCTCTAATTTAAATATAAGCCTAATGCAAAATCCCGCCGAAACTTTTATGTTTTGTCTTCATTTCCAATGCACAGCCGTCAAATGGCTTTGACTAAATCCAGTAAGAGTCGGTAGCTGAATTAGAAATAGAAAAAAACTACAAAAGTAATATTGTATTGTAATTGTTATTGGCATGTTAGTTTCCTACAATAAATATTAATAGACCAGAATGGACATCAAGTAGGAAGTGCCAAGATCCTATAGTTCGGGGTTCGTTCTGAGTTCTTTAGTTTCCATGTTTTTTTTTGTTTTTTTTTAACCCTCATGTTCAAGAGTATGAAACTGCAAATATTTAGTTTTCTTGTAGTAGTAGTAGTAGTAGTAGTAGTAGTAGTAGTAGTAGTAGTAGTAGTAGTAGTAGGTTGTAGGATGTTGAACAAAACAAGAAGCTTTCCTTCAAACCTTTGCTACTTGATTGAAAAGAAAGTCGTGTCATATTTCAAGATAAGAAAGCAAACAAATGTTTCTTTTGGTCATAATTGATATATTTAATCAAGATAACAGGTCCTCCATCATTATTGATAACATAATCCCATATGAAGCAAATTGATGATACTTAATGCGTAAAGTTTTTCATGTTTCGAAGTAAAGAAACACCCAGCATCATCTTTAACCTCTTCACAATTGATAAACTGTTTTTCCTCTAAATAATGTTGTAATGATCTGAAAAGATGATAGATAGAACAAGATCACGAAAGTTAGGAGAATAAGGCAAAACTTCCATATTTTGTGCTATAATCTTTTCCTGAGTGACTTGCGTAATATGTGGTTTTTGCATTATATTTTAAGCCCAACATCCCTTTACGACTGACCAATGATGTCAAATGATGGTGCAAATTTTTGTGCGATGCTTCCAATTGACGACAGTACTTCATATTAACCGTTTTGTTTTGGTTTAACACTTCATGATAGACGACGCCCTTAATATTCCACCAAAAACACGGCATAACGTTTTGGATGTAGCCCTGATACGAAGAAGGATTCTTCTTTTTCATTGAGTGCTAACCATTGTCGTTTTCGTTGGATAGTGATTCTAGGATACATTTCTAGCTATACTGTATGGTACCTCATAAACTCTCGGAAAGGAATTCCTTGTACCAGTATTCCGTTTGTGATATGCTTTTGAAATGGAATAAAAACATGCCTTTTTTGAAACAACTTGTGACTGGAGATGAAATATAGATTGTGTGCGAAAATGGAGTGTGAAAAAGATCCTGGAGTTTGCGTAAGGATCCCTCAAGACAGCAACCAAAGACGAATATCCATGCCAAAATAGCTATGCTTTGTATTTGGTGGGATTAAGAGCTTCTCCCACAAAACAAGACCATTAATTCTGATGTGTACTCTCGTCAGCTGGACATTTTGAACCAAAAATCAAAGAACTGAGGCCGGAGATTGACACCAAGAAAGGAATAGTGTTCCAACAAGGCAATGCCCAACTACATGTGTCTTTGGCTACCCGGACAAAGATACATGAACTTGGCTGGGACCTCTTACCCCATCAACCATATTCTCCTGATATTACGCCATCCGACTACCTCTTGTTTTTGTCTCTACAGAACTCATTGCCAGGAAAAACATTTAACGATTTGGATGGAGTCAAAATACATCTAGATAACTTTTTTTTATGCTAATGGAATATTTAAATTGCTTGATAGATGGGTAAAGGTCATTAATAATAATGGAAATTATTTCATTGAATAAAATTTATTGAAATGTCAATTATTTATATCCCATTTTGTATTATGAAAATCGCTCAGAACTTTCCGGACAACCTAATATACATACATACCTACATACATACATATATACATACATACATTTATACACATGTATATAATGATATATGCATGCATTTATTGATTATATGTGTATATGTTTGTGTCTATCTATCTATCAATCTATATATCTATTTATGTGTGTGTATGTGTGTGTGTATGTGTGTGTGTGTGTGTGTGTGTGTGTGTGTGTGTGTGTGTGTGTGTGTGTGTGTGTGTGTGTGTGTGTGTGTGTATGTGTGTGTGTGTGTGTGTGTGTGTACATATATACAAACAAACATACACACATGCAGAAAACAAAGTGAAAGGCGCCTACTCACATGACTGCATTTCTGATTACTTTCTGAAAAAATGCATATTTCTAACGAAATTTGCAGAGATATGCTTTCAGGATGTAGATTACGATTGATTTGATGAAATTTAAAAGAAAATTATTTGGGGTGGAATTTCGGATCATTCTCTCATCTCCCAAATTTTTCTTTATTGCTCTCTCAAAATGCATACTGTTTAATGAAAATTTTCAGAGATGCATATTTGCAGTTGTATATCACGATTGTGTGGATAAAAATTTGGAAAAACGGGGACCAGTTTCGGATCATCCCCACCAACTCGAATTTCTTGCCACCAACTTTTGTAACTGTATTATTTTTTCCTAAATTTATGGATACATCGTAACTTACATACTCGGAAACATATTTCTTCAAAATTACATTTAAAATGTACATTTTAAAAAGAGTTACGGGGAAAAGAATTCGAGAGGGGGCATCAAACCTAGTTACTCTTATGCAATCCCAATATTATAGAAAAATTAAAAGTCATAACTCCAACACCGAACATTTTAAGTATTAGGGAAAAAAATTTCTCTCTTTCTTAACACAAGCAACACCTGCAAGAATGTACATACTTATGTAC
>NC_068982.1:27104950-27109678 GCF_001194135.2 Octopus bimaculoides
ATCTAGTCTTTCTCATTCGCAAAATGAGCCCCACTTAATTTTGCACAGATTGCCTTCAATTTTAGTGTAACGATGCAACTCTGAATTTTGATTATCAACCAGTTACATTATCTCGTAAATTAAAGAATCTGATGTTATCTGGAATTAAAGTTGGGAAATTTGGGTAATTTTAGCCAATCAACAGACGGGGAGGCATGAACAGCTTGTTACCATGACAACTGCACGCTGTGTTGTGGTTCACTGTTGTCTATGCTGGTTTTTCACACTTGATGCTTCACACCCCGAAATCCTTTTCTCCCGCGTGTTTTGTTTTAATTTTTCTTTGTATTAGTATATTACATACTTTTCTGTGCTTCTCTGTGTTAGTATTTTTCTGTGCTTTTTCTGTGTGTTAGTATTTTTATATATTTTTTCATTTCATATATTTTTGGGACTCATTGGCTCAGATAGCTGGATTTATGATTTCACTAGGTTAATTCTATTCATAAAAATTTTAACTAGGAGTAGGGATATCGTACGACAAAGAAACTGTGGGTGATATAGATAATTTGACATTATTTTTGAATTCTGCTTGCAAAAACATGTAAGATACAGGTATTCTTTTCTTTGGGACAAATTCTTTGTTGACCAGTGTTATTCCTATCGTAGTTTACAAATCAAAGCATGAAAACGTTACTCAACTTTGGAGTTTTGGAGACAGACATACATGCATACATATTTATGTATTAATGATGTACACATGCATTTATATATTAATGATGTACATAAATATATGACAGGTGTACATAATACTGAAATACGCATAAAGTGAACACATGCAGACAAATATATTATAAATATATAATAATATAATAAATTTTAAAAAGTGATTTAAAAAATACAATCAATGAAGAGACAAAAGAAACGGTAAGATGATACGTGTTGATCTTATTAGGTGTTTCTGTTTATTTAGAACTTTTTTGAACACCGAAAAAGACAAGCAACCAGAGAAATGAGTCATGCAACATAAAGAACATTCCCTTCATCAGTTGTCCCCTGTTTTATCTACTCCGCGTTTCGTTAAAACAGTCCTTCCTGCAAAGTAAATTAAATGAAAATTTGTGATTTTTTTCGGAGGGTGAAAATGGTAACAAAAATAGGACAGTAATAACAAAACAGTAAAAACAACCGGTGGGGGCTGTTAAGCCAAGACTATGTGAAGTGGTAAACGCTTGGAAAAACGAGCTTTGAGAAGAGACAGATAAAAGCACGTCTTATCTGTTTTAAGGACTGTTTTAACGAAGTCGCGTCTTGTCCTTACCTTCGAAACGCGGAATAGATAAAACAGGGGACAACGGATGAAGGGAATGTTCTTTATGTTGCATGTCTCGTTTCTCTGGTCGCTTTTTCGTTGTTCGAAAAAAAGTTCGTTTTCTATGTTTTTGTTTATTATGTTCTCGTTTCTCATTCTGTCCACGTCTTTTTTATGTCCTGTACCCATATATGCATGTATATATACATATATATAGGTACGTACATATATGTATATATACATATATTTATATATTATTTATATTATATTACATTATATATATATATATATATATATATATATATATATACATACATATATTCTTTTATTCTTTTATCTTTACTTGTTCCAGTCATTTGACTCCAGCCATGCTGGGGCACTACTTTAAAGAGTCTTAGTCGAAGAAATATACCCCAGGACTTATTCTGTGTAAGCCTAGTACTTATTCTATTGTTCATATTGATTCTTTGAAAGATTAATTGGTTGATGAGTATTTAAATACATATCGCAAATATTTACAATCATTGCACGATGGCATGGTGGATCGATTTCAAGATGTTATTGCGCTGAATATTCCAAATTAGTATAGCAATCCATTTGAGGTCGATTTAGCTGATTGCGAGGACGATGTTCATGAGGAATTGATAGAATTACAAAATTACAATGAGGCCATAATGCGATATTGCCGTAATGGCAAAGAAGATTTGTGGTACCATCAGAGTATATTGAATTCCTACCCCAATCTGTGGAAACGTCTGATATTACTGTTGCTTGCCTTCCCTATCTCGTACCTGGTTGAACCTGGTTTTAGCCATGTTGGAACTTTTCCATAAAAGAATTGGACTGGATGTAACACAACGAGGAGACTTGCGGCTAAAGTTGACAAGTTTGAAATCGAATGTATCTGCACTAGTTGGATTGCACCAGACACATAGTTCTCATTAAAAAGTTGTATTCTTTTCCTTTATAATACAATCATTAATTATTTTTGCATCGGTAGTTTTGATCAATGGTTCATTTGGGGAAAATAAAAAGCAGTATAAAAGAAAGCGCAAGCTTACCGAAGTTAATCTGTCTGCATAATATAGAGTTAACGTTAGAATTTTATTCACACTAATGGCAAAACTAAACCTACAATAAGGGATTTATAAACAACCGCATATTTAGTCCAAACGGCACTAACCGGGCAACGAGTCTACGATATAGTGTGTGTGTCAAATGATACAAGGGGAAGTTCTCCTAGGGGATTTAGTGTTAGGGAGAGTTGTGTCAGGTTTTTTTTTTTAACAGGTGGGCGATGGAGCATTTCTTGGCCGATAGGTGGGCGATATTGCAATTTGGCGTGAAAAGTTTTGGAAACACTGGTCTAAAGACAACGCTATGTACTCTAGTAAGCCGCTAAATATTACATTCAGTAACTCAGCAAACATGGACTAGTTTTCAAGAAGTGCAGTACCAATTGGTTTCAAATTAGAAGTATGCCAAAAGTGTGGCGCAATGAACTGAAAACGTAAATCACTACCAATGTGTTATTCCAAATGAAAGGTTATCATACATATATTGGCCGAATCTTCAGAACAACTGAAAACGTGGCTGTTAGCTTCAACAAGAGAGTTCAAACAAGAACCCATAATTCAGCATTTCAGATGATAAGTTTCGTATTTAACATCATACCAGAATTGGAATTCATGCCAAACGGCATGTTTACCATCATGCAGAATGACTCCAGTCCCAAGCATATGAATGTCTACAATTCGTTCAACTTTTCATTGTTGGAACAGGGGAGTTACTGAGGCAATTATACAAAAATCACAAAACTTGATATCATACTGCAAAGATGGTTTGGATCAAATAGAAATTCTCTGCAAAGTTTCAAATACTCATCTCGAATTGCTCCTACTGTGGTCTTCAAATCGATACAGGCAAACGATGACATGACGTAGTTGATTCAATAAATCAACCAGAAGTGAAATCTTGATTGCAAGTGACTAAGGGCACTTTAAATCATAGATGTCATCTGAAAACTTTTTGCAACAATATTAAGCAGGTAAGTGAGATATATAGTTCAGATAAAACTCTTTAATAGCAGTTTATCTGTGTTCGTGATAGAGATGGATACCACTTTACAATTGTACACACTCGAGCAAGAAAACCTGTCATACATAGATCTTTATGCAAACTTGGTCGTGGTCAATCATAACTATTTCAACCACTTCCAATAATGTTAACATTTATTTCATATGCTTGCTGTTGAGATGTGCTCCAACAAGGAATAGAAAAATCGTTATTCATAAAAACGAACCCAAAACAATTGCGCTGGATTCACACATTCATCTTAGAATTGGCACGAACGATAATGGAAGCAAAACTGTCAGCTGTGCATTCTTCCAGAGAATTTTACAGAAAGTCCGTGATACACGCATGAAGAAACTAGAAATATTATGAGCTATGTCAGAACATATGGAAGCCCAGTTCTCTTTACCACATTCACGTGTAGTCCTGATTTGAAAGGGGTGAGTGTAAAGACTTTGCTCTGAAACAGTCTAATAAACACTGATAATATTTGTAGGTCAGGGCTTTTCAACAACTACAGTATAGATTAGGGGTTCTCAACCATTTTTTATCTACGCACCCTTTTGACTACTATTTTATTCTGGTGAACCCTCATAGCCAATTTGATGTTTAAGAACTAGTTTTATAGTTATTTTTCACACATTAGAACTAATTTTAATTTATTTTTCACAAATTAACTTGTGTAAGTTGAACTACGTAAAATGGAGAAAGAAGCCTAGCTGTTTCTTGCAATACATACCACTACATACATGATTTCCTTGCAGCTCGTGCTGAAGAGAAACAGATATTTTCGGTAAGAGAATGTTAATTTCGAAACCGGTCCACGAATAATAATGTTTGATTTAAGTAATTTTCAGTGTCTTGCCCGCATACGGTTTGGTATTTCGCTGAATTTCTTTTGAGAATTATTAGGTCTTAGTAAACACATTACATGTGATCTTCTAGCACATTAACTGTCCACTTAGTGGTCGTCTTTATATACACATATACATTAATCCCCTGAGATCTCAGATATTTTTTCTGAATCTCTCTGATTCTTTCAATGTGTTGGCTTCCTGGTAATAAATCGATATTAATTAGTATCTGATTTTTTACCCTATGTTTTAATTTTAATTTATACATATATATATATATATTGGCGATTTTCTTCCTCTGTCTTCCTTTCTATTGGACTTGCCTCTGTTTCTGAAGAAGAGCGTTGCTCGAAACGCTAAACTCTCTTTCTTTCCTTCCTTGAGCGTCTGCTAATACTTTATCACGTCCTCGCGTTGTTGTTTTTTTGTGTTTGTTCTTCTTTTTTGGGGATTTACTATCTATCTATATATATCTATATACATATACATACACACACACACACACACACA
>NC_068982.1:27109882-27111198 GCF_001194135.2 Octopus bimaculoides
TACATATATATATGTGTGTGTGTGTGTGTATGTATGTATGTATGTACGTACGTATGTATGTATGTATGTATGTATGTATGTATGTATGTATGTATGTGTCAGTGTGTGTATTTTGTGTCTTGGTGTGTTTACGTGACCGTAATCCAACGGTTGAGCAAAAGAGACTGATATAATAAGTACTACCCTTAAAAAAAAAGTTTGACTAAGGTTCTTCAAGGCGGTGACCCAGTATGGTCACGGTCTAAATACCGAAACAAGTAAAAGATACATGCATATGCTCATATATCATTTGTATCATTATTATTATTATTATCATTATTATTATTATCATTATTATTATTATTATTATTATTATTATTATTATTATTATTATTATTATTATTATTATTATATATTAGGTTGTCAAGAAAGTTCTTGCAGTTTTTAACTTTTAAATTCAGATGAATATATCTCGGCACAAACAAAACTTTAGTAATCGAAATAAACTCCATCAGAATCAACACACTTTTGCCAACGCGAAACAAGTTTATTTATGCCAGTAGCATTCTGGTGGCGATGAAGTCGTTGAAGGTGTGTTTGGCATCGTCTTGGTTTTTTAAGCATTTCTCACGCAGGAAGTCGGCGAGATGCTTGAAAAAGTGGTAGTCGGTAGGCGAGAGGTCTGGTGAGTATGGCGAATGAGGCAGAGTTTCGTAGCCCAATTCGTTCAACTTTTGCAGGGTCAGTTGTGCAACGTGCGGCCGAGCATTGTTGTGGAGAAGAATTGGTCTTTTCTATTGACCAATGTTGGCTGTTGTTGTCGGAGTTTCTTATGCATTTCATCCATTTGCTGACAGTACTTCTCCGCGGTAATGGTTTCGCCTGCATCCAAAAAGCTGTGATGGATGAGACAAGCCGTAGACCACCAAACAGTCACCATGACCTTCTATTGGTGCAACTTTGGCTTCGAGAAGTGCTGTGGATCTTCGTCGGCGTCCAACCACTGAGCTGTGCGTCGCCGGTCGTCGTAAAGAATCCACTTTTCATCACAATCCGGTGGAGAAACGGGTCGTTCTTGTTGCGTAAAAGAAGGGAAAATGACACTTCAGAACGGCGTTTTTTTTTGTTTTTTGGTTGTCGTTCATTTCGAGCGGCACCCATTTCTCAAGTATTTTTGTTTTTTCAATCTCTTTCAAGTGGTTGGCAATTGTTGTATACGTTACGTCTAATTCAGAAGCAAGCTCTCGAACAGTTGTGCGTGGATTGGCTTCGACTAAGGCTCTTAGTTGATCGTTGTCAATATCCGATGGCCGACCACTACGCTTATCATCTTCAAG
>NC_068982.1:27111669-27113975 GCF_001194135.2 Octopus bimaculoides
ATATTTAAATTATGTCAGAAAAATGTTAGAAAAATGTTAGAAAATCTTTTTGGTATATAAACATTGTATTTTGAGAAATAACCGGTTTCGTGTTGTCTTTTCAAATATACATATATAGTCGTTGTCGTTATTTCTGTGCATGTTTTTATGTATGCATTTATGTATGTATATATGTATGTATGTACCTGCGTGTGTGGATGCGTGCATGTGTGTTTTTGGCTATGTATATCTAGGTAAGTCGTTGACAGTGGTAAAATAAGGTTGTTTTTTGTACTCTTATTTGTTCAAATTAAAACTTGCTGTGTAATATTTTATTGTGCTCGATTTGCCCAGAGACTCCTTTGTCATTCCCTCCATGGAATAACAATAAAAGGAATTCCCCGTTTGAAACCTGTAACCAAGCAAGGCTATTGTTCACTAAATATGAATACAGTATATAAACATTTCAGCTACAACAAAATGAAATGACAAAACCCTAACAATAGCATACAATGATCTTTAGACTTGGCACAAGGTCACAATATGCAGCCGGGTGATCTCAAGACTGATTCGACCACCCCCCGTTGTCAGTTCGTGTAGAATAATTACTATTGATGAGAACAATAATAAGCAGATATAAATAAATAAATAAATAAATGCTTATAATCATGGTTGGATTAAGGCCAAGTGACGCCTTAAGCACAGAATAACAACGGTGTCCCTTTGACTCTTCCATTGCTTAACTGATAACAACATTCAGACATTAATAAATGTCAAATAATAGATAGAATGAAAAATTAGTTTATTCCAAACCAAACCGTACAACTATATCAAATACTATTATTAAATACTAGTATTAATTTTATTTAATAATAGATAACAGTAAGTAAAATAAGTAAATTATAGTACAATCCTTTTACTCATTCTTTTGATAACTTATAGTTATCAAATATCATAATATCTACCATAATAAATCCGTCGCTGAGAAAACGCCTGGTGGGACCCTTGTCTTGGTCTTCTAGGTATGCTTATATTGTTTAGTGGATAACTTGGCTCTACTGATAATGTTGTTGCTGTTGTTTCTGCTGCTACTGCTGCTGCTTGTGTCATGTTTATATAACTCTGAAATTACAGCAGTTGGCCATCTTTTCCTTAAAGCGTGCTGATGTACACATGATTTATCTAACGTCTGCTATACGGCCTACCAGTGGACTAAGAGCGTATAATATAGAGAAATGAATTGAAAACGGAAAAGATTTTGTTTAGCGCATCGCTATTAATTAGCCACGTGATCAGACTCCAACCACTGCGTGAATTTCTCTCTCTCTCTCTCTCTCTCTCTCTCTCTCTCTCTTTCTCTCTCTTTCTATTTCTTTCACTTTCTTTCTATTTTTTTCTCTTTTTCTTTCATATACACACAGGGCACCTTCTCTTTTTCTCTCTGCTCCCTCCCTCCCTCTTTCTCTCTGCCCACTCTTTCTTTCTTTCTCTCTCACACACACACACACCCACATACATACATTCGCATTTACATGAAGTGGTTCTCACGTACACACTCTCACACATGCGCACAAACATACACCCTCCACTTCCGCCTCACACATTCCCTCAAATACATACACGTATGCTCGCGCAAACACACCAGTACTGACCCATTCTTTCGCTCTCTCTCTCTCTCTCTCTTTCTTTCTTTCTTTCTCTCTCTTTCTCTCTCTCCCCTCTCCCTCTTTCTCTCTCTTCCTATTCTCCCCCCTCTCTCTCTCTTTCTTTCTTTCTTTCTCTCTCTCCTCTCTTCCTCTCTCTCTCCCTCTTTCTCTCTCCTCCTATTCTCCCCCCTCTCTCTTTCTGCATACACACACTTTTTCACACTTCTCTATTTCCTATTCAGTTCCTTATGGTCTTGTTCCGCTTATATTCCCGATGTAAACGAAATATTTTAGTTACGCAGAAGAACAACAGTAAGACGAGCCACATGATCTAACTACACGTCGGTTGGAATATTGTTCCAAGATAGGCAAACTAACTACATTGGAAAGCTATAATCAAAATAAAATATACATATATATTTATATAAATAAAACAGAAAAACAAAAACAAAAAAAACAAACAGAAATATATAAGTGAAAAAGAAACCAAAATTAATATATATATATTTTTTTAAACTACTATAAAGAAAAAATAGACATAAGAAGGAAAATACAAACCACGCAGCTCTACAGGCGCACATGTTCTTTCATTCTTGCGGAATACACACAACTATTCACAAGATAAACACGTAACATTTATTAATATATATATATATATATATATATATATATATATATATA
>NC_068982.1:27118298-27121656 GCF_001194135.2 Octopus bimaculoides
TTATTATTATTATTATTATTATTATTATTATTATTAAGGCAGCGAGCTGGCAGATTCGTTAGCACGCTGGGCAAAATGCTTAGTGACATTTCGTCCGTCTTTAAGTTCTGAGTTCAAATGTCGCTGTGTTCGACTTTGCTTTTCATCCTTTCGGAGTCGATAAAGTAGTACCAGTCGAGCACTGGGATCGATCTAATCGACCAGCCCACTCCCGCAAAACTTCAGGCTTGTGCCTATAGTAGAAAGGATTATTATTAGCCGCATATTTTCCGGTTTCGCGTTCTGAGTTCAAATTCCACCAAGGTTGGCTTTGCCTTTCATCCTTTCGGGGTCGATAAAATAAATATCAGTTGTACCCACTCCCTCGACATTGTTAGCCTTGTACCAAAATTTGAAATCAATCATTATTATTATTTTAGCATTATTTAGTCAGAGAGCAGTGCATGACATCAAAGTGACACTGGGATACAATAATACGAACGTACCCATCATGACTACCTATCTTCTAAGGGTACACCGAGCACATGCACCACAACCATATGTACCCGACATGGGGATCTCATATCAAGATAAACAGCGCATGACCTTGCTCAAAAGGTCCCGCTCAAAAGGTCCCCAAACAAAAGTTGTTTAAATATTATGAACGAGACACCCATGTTTCCAAAGGTGAATTATTCAAACTCCGAAGAATTCCTCTCATAGCTATGACGTACCCCCACTAGTCCTGCTCACAATCAGATATGCACATAATGTCAGTCACTAAGAGACATACCAACAAGTTAAGGTCAAGCAACTAGCAAGCAAACCTGTGGTATTGAGCAGAATATTTGCTGTAGCCCATCTTTTTACACTTAGAAAAAACATGTTCATGTTAACACTTCCAATTAGTTAGGATCAGTAGTTGTGAGAGCAACTGCCTGGTACTGCATCATGGCATTATTATTATTATTTTATGTTTGACTTTTGTTTTGCATTTGTACAAGTTGGATCCAAGTCTCACCCAGAGACCTCAAGAGACAACAAGTTAGAAGTTCATGTAGGTGTTATGCCTAGGGTACCATATATTTGGATTTGTACAGTTTTGTTGAAGTGAATGTTTAAGAAACCATAAGAAAATTATGTGTTTTTTAAAATTTGAGATCACATAGACAGTATTTTACGTAGGATATGGGCAGTTCCCATGAGCACTATCTTTTGAACTTCAGCCATTTTGGGGTTTCCTGGAATCTGATCTAGGTAGTAATCAGCCCGTTATTATTATTATTATTATTATTATTATTATTATTATTATTATTATTATTATTATTATTATTATTATTATTATTATGATTATATAAGGCGGCGATTTGGCAGAATCGTTAGCACACCGGGTGAAATGCTTAGCGATATTTCGCCCGTCGCTACGTTCTGAGTTTAAAATCCGCCGAGGCCGACTTTACTTTTCATCCTTTCGAGGTCGATAAATTAAGTACCAGTAATACACTGGAGTCGATGTAATCGATTATCACCCTCCCCTAAATTTCAGGCCTTGTGCCTATAATAGAAAGGATTATTATTATTATTATTATTATTATTATTATTATTATTATTATTATTATTATATAAGGCGACGAGCCGGCTGAATCGTTAGCAAGCCAGGCGAAATGCTTAGCAGTATTTCGTCCGTTTTTACGTTCTGAGTTCGGATTGCGCCGAGGTGGACTTTACCTTTCATCCTTTTGGGGTCGATAAATAGAAAGCATTATTATTATTATTCTTGTTGTTGTTGTTGTTATTATTATTATTATTATTATTATTATTATTATTATTATTATTATTATTATTATTATTATTATTATTAAGATTAAGGCGGCGAGCTGGCAGAATCGTTAGCACGCCGGGCATTTCGTCCGTCTTTACATTGAGTTCAAATTCCACCGAGGGCGACTATACCTTTCATCCTTTCAGAGATCAAAAAATTAAATATCAGTTGAGTACTGGGGTCGATGTAAAAAATTTCGGGCCTGTTGCCTTTAGTAGAAAGGATTATTGTTATTGTTGTTGTTTTGTAGTTTTATGCATTATCTTATGCTTTCACTGCACAGCTGAGTGCAGCTCTCAGCACCTTGAGTACGTGAAATGCGTTTAGTCTGAATTATATTGACTGTACTCTTAAAAATAGATTAGAAATGCCTGGCAGTGTTAGTATCTGTACGTTGCACACACTGACAAAATAGTTCGAGCGCCGGAAAAAATATCATCCAGCATTTGTTCCAGCTCTTTACAGTCCAGGTTCAAATCTCGCCGAGGAGAATTTTGCTTGACTTTCATCTGGAGTCGTTGAAATAAAGTAATTGTTATGTACCGGAGTCGACGGTATGGACTCACCTCTTTCTCTGGAAATTGCCGGCCTTCAATCCAGGACCTCCGGGAAATCAATGGATTGGTCCCTATAGCATTTATTTAATGACAGCTAGCCACAGCCTACGTAGATCAGAATTGGGTCTCTAAACCCGCGAGACCACCGAGCAACGGCGCAGTGTTCAGTGTGCTCATACCATTAGACTGCTCTACTCGTATCTAAATCAGGAATCATATGTCTAAGGCGGTGATCTAGCAGAATCGGTATTTCGTCTTCACGTTCTCAGTTCAAATTCCGCCAAGGTCGACTTTGCCTTTCATCCTGTCTGGGTCGATAAAACAAGTACCCGTTGAATATTAGGATCGATGTAATCGACTCATGCCCTCCCCAAAATTCCTGCCCTTCTGGCAAAATTTGAAACCATTATATGTATGCGTGTATTTGTGTATAAAATGCATTTGTCTACATATTTTTTAATCATTCACAAAGCAATTATTTCTATAGGGATTTGTTTCTGATGTTTGTCCCCACATTCTCGTAATCACTATTTCTAAGTTTTTAGATTTAGATAATTCTCAACTTCTTTTAGACATATGCTATCATCGATTGTTTGAGCCGATAGTTTGATTAACAGTCAGTCTTTCTCTTGATTGTTTTTGACAGCAATATCCGCCGATTAACATTGAACTTCTTGTCTGTGTGGATTGGTATTTCCCAGAGCATGATCGCTTTGTCATTCTCTGAGACCTCTTTGTTAAGTTATGCTTATACCAGTTCGGCTCTCTTATTACTTCATGTTGGCACAATTGCCGGAGTACGACTGACCATCTATATAATGCCAAGATTGGGCAACTAGAGACAATGTAGTTTATCATCATCATCAGCATCATCATCATCATCATCATTATTATTATTATTATTATTATTATTATTATTATTATTATTATTATTATTATTATTATTATTATTATTATTATTATTATTATTATTATTATCATCATTATCATTATCAAGGCA
>NC_068982.1:27121666-27128145 GCF_001194135.2 Octopus bimaculoides
TTATTATTATTATTATTATTATTATCATTATCATTATCAAGGCAGCGAGCTGTCAGAACCGTTAGCACGCCAGGCGAAATGCTTAGCGGTATTTCATCTGTCGCTATGTTCTGAGTTCAAATTCCACCGAGGTCGATTTTACCTTTCATCCTTTCGGAGTCGATAAAATAGGTTCCAGTTGCGTACTAGGGTCGATCTAATCGACTGGCCCCCTCCCCCAAAATTTCATGCCTTGTGTCTAGAGCAGAAACGATTATTAAGGCGGCGAGCTGGCAGAACCTTTAGCACTCTGGACAAAATGCTCAACGATATTTCGCCCGTAGCTACGTTGTGAGTTCAAATCCTGCCGAGGTCGACTTTGCCTTTCGGGGGGTCGATAAATTAAGTACCAGTGAAACATTGGGGTCGATGTAATCGTCTAGTACCCTCTCTCCAAATTTCAAGCATTGTGCTTTAGTATAAAGGATTATTATTGTTATTGGCAAAACGCACGTTGCATCGTTAGTCTTGTTTATATATGTCAAAAGTTGTTAATTGTTGAAAATTTGTTGCGTATCATTTGTTAAAGACAACCAGAAAACATAGGATTGTTTTCAAAATTGTACCCCTTTGGGACACAGATTTGAAAAGAATATTTTTAAATTATGTTTGAAAAACATTTTTTTTTTTATCTTGAAATGATGCCGGACGGGGTAGAACTGCTTGTGATTGTGGAGGGTAGAAGACCAAGAAACCATGTCTGTGGAAAAATTGACCATCTCAGAAGAGCTTCACTAATGCCGATACCATCGTTTCAACAACAACAACAACAACAATAACAGCAACAGCCACAGTTTGCAACAACATAAGCAGTAGCGACAGTAGTAGCAAGGAAAAAATATGAAAGCAACAATAACCCCATCTGGACCCACATCAACAATAGCAACAACAGCAAAAGCAACTACGACAACAGCTACAGACGCTTGTAAAACTGAAAAACGCAGCAACAGTTGCACAAAGAATATCAACATCAAATCCATTAGAAGTAGCAACTGAGGTGACGGAGAAACTGAGTGCTACAAAAATAATCCGGATATCTTAACCCTCTCTTCCTCTTCCCTCCTTCCTCATACATGCACACTCATGAACACACACACGCAAACAAACACACACACAAAACGTGTTCCTGCCCCAGTTCAAGTCAGAGTTTTTTTTTTTATTAAACCTCAGGTGAGGGGGAGTGGGAGACAAGAAAAAGCAACAAAAAAAAATACGAAACAACACCTGCTCCACGTCGACTTCAAACAGCGCTAAATTCGCATCAAGAAATGCATCATCACTATTACCATCTCCACCAAAAGCAACAAAAACAAAACAAAAAAATACAAGCGAAACAACAAGAAACAATTAAGAGAAAAAAAGAACATGCACAAATCGAATAACAACCAGAACACTATCCTAGTAAGGAGAAAAATAAAGAGCTGCTTTCTTACGTAGCATAAAAAGGAAACATGGAGAGAAAGAGAGAGAGAGCGAGAGAACGAGAGAGAGAGAGAGGGAGAGAGAGAGAGAGAGAGAGAGAGAGAGAGAGAGAGAGAGAGAGAGAGAGAGAGAGAGAGAGCAGGGAAGACTTTCATTAAAAGTACAGAGAAAGCCGCGAAGGATCTGAAACTGGTAAGGCTGCCAACAGATAGGAATATGAAATTGATTTTTCCAAAAGAGAGTTTCCCTTATGACGTTGGGTATCCAAGCGTCATAGCCTTGAACAGGCTATTTTAGGATTTTCACCATAGAACTGCATACAGAGAAAAGATTTTGAAACACACGATTGCCTACAGAAAATTATTATTATTATTACCTATTAAGGTAGATGACCTCTTTCCTTCTTCCCTTCTTCCTTACCAACATGGCAGCCTTAAGAGTGGGAAGTATAAATATACGTGGCCTGGAGTCACCCTGGAAAACAAGAGTCTTCTCAAAGACACCAGGTCACTAGCTTTGGATGGATTACCTGTCAGCGAGGCCAGGATTTCTAACACATGTGCTACAGGATCTGTTTTTGATGACTTGACGAAGTGCACATCACTGAACCGATCTGGCATAGGAGGCCGAGAGACAGTATTGTTTCGGAAAGGCCTGGGTTTCGAGATACAGCCGGTCTTCCTGAATTCGAACAGTAAGTTGGTGATCCTAGACGTGAACAAGAGAAAGCGGTGTCTTTAGACCACACAGCTGGCAAAAATGAGTAGTACCTGTATTTCAAAGGGCTATCCTCGTCACATTCCTTAAGAATGTAAACACGAGTACACACAAGCAGGCTGTTCAGTTGATCGGATCAACTGGAACCCTCGTCGTCGTAACTGATGGAGCGACTGTAGCTTTGACTGGGGTTGAACAGCCGAATTTCTTCAGAAGTCTGGAGGTTTTCCTGAGAAAGCCCCGCTCTTTAGTACTAGTGGAGGATTAGAATACCATCATGGTTGTACATGTGGATCGTGTAAGACCAACTGATAGGAGAGGAGAGTTGTAAAAGCCTCGCAAGCCTACTCTCACGTCTCCAACTGGCTGATAGATACTGACTGAACTTCCTAAATGTGCCATTGGGAATGTAAACAGTATCAGGTTATCCAGACCATGTCACGATAAAGTTTTCTATAGGCCGGCAAACAGGAATAGCACAGGTTGTTCACAATTCAAATTGACCGGCTACACAGACCACAAATTTATGACACATACCGTCGACCTAGATATACTGCATAGACAAGGACACGTTTACTGGAATCTGAACGCGTTTTTCCGACGTGCCAATGCGATCAGTCAATGTTCCATTATGGCATTCTCTCGAGGATTAGCGGTGGGTAAGAGCGACGACATCCTCTGGAAAACTCTGGGCATCGATCAAAATCCCTCACTAGACTTTTTCGGAGGACTTTCGAACCGGGACTGATGAATAATTTCCAGAAATCCCTGGGAACATTACCGGCTTAGGATAAACTCAACAGGTATGGTTGTGCCTTCAGCTGGGCTTGCCTGACATGCAAGTATATCGACCAAACTGTCCTGCACACGCTCGTATAGTGCTCAAGGTTTGCTGACTTACGGAGTAATGTCGAACGGCTGCTGCCATGTGTGAGATGGATCCGACTATCGGCCAGGTCCATCATGAAGATCGCCACGCCGCCACCTTTTGGCCGGTAAGGGAAAACAGCTTTTCTTTGACCGGTGGCTATGACGAAAGAGATTGCGTGAAGAACGACAATGAAAGGACTGAAAACGGATACTTTCCTTTTCGGTAAGCCCACGTCGACATTTTAAAATTCATTTGAGAAGGAAGGTGATGTTTGAGAGGGGAGTGCTCGCGCCAATAAGTTTGTTGAAATGTGGTGAATGTGGCGAGGATGGTCCGAATGATCGAACCTCGCCGGTAGTATGGAGAAAGCGAGTGGAGAGAAACGCTTCTCAGTCATGCCCTTGGTAGTTGGGTTGACTAAGTGTCTGTGGGGCTCCTTCGTTACCCTGGGTAGTACTTGCTCCTATAGGGAAATTTTGTCAAAATTTTCTTGTTAATTTTTATTGTTTATATTGTTTTCATTTGTTTATGTAAATCGTCACAGTCCACTTTCTTTGTAGTGTCCTAAATGTGAGGACGCGTGGCCTAGTGGTTAGGGTGTTGCACTCACGATGGCGAGATCATGGTTTCAATTCCTAAACCGAGTGATAAGTTGCGTTTTTTGAGCAAAACACTTCATCTCGTGTTGTTCTGTAATCACTTCAACACCTGACACGTGGAACACCGTGCCGACTTAATGGCGGGAGTGAGCTAATGTACAGCACATACATTTTATCGATTCCTTTTGGGGTCGATAAATTAAGTACCAGTGAAACACTGGTGTCGATGTAAGCAACTAGTACCCTCCTCACCAAATTTCTGGCCTTGTACCTTCAGTAGTAAGGATTGTTGTTGTTGTTGTTGTTGTTGTTGTTGTTGTTGTTAATGAAGATGGTGAGCTGGCAGAAACGTTAGCACGCCGGGCGAAATGTTTAGCGGTATTTCGTCTGCCGCTACGTTCTGAGTTACAATTCCGCCGAGGTCGACTTTGCCTTTCATTCTTTCGGGGTCGATTAAATAAGTACCAGTTACGTACTGGGGTCGATATAATCGACTTAATCCGTTTGTCCCCTCTGTGTGTAGCCCCTTGTGGGCTGTAAAGAAATAAGAATCGTTAGTATGGCGGAGAAAATGCCTAGCAGCATTTCATCAGTCTTGTTGTTCTGAGTTCAAATTCCGCCGGGGTCGACTTTGTCTTTAAATCATTTCAGGGTCGATAAAACAATTATTAGCTGAATATTGAGGTCGTTGTAATTGACTGCCCTCCTCCCCCGCAACTACTGGCCTTGCGCCAAATTTTGAAATTATTATTATCGTTATTACTGAAAACAGTGAGGTGGCAGTATCATTAGCACATCGGACAAAATGATTAGCGGCATTTCGGTCTGAGTTCGTAAGTCACCATTGTTGAGTTGGCCCTTCATCATTTTGAGGTCGATACAATAAGTAACAGTGGATCACTAAGGTTGATGTAATCGACTAGCTCCCTCCCGAGCAATTTCAGGTCTTTCAAATCAAAAAGATTTATTGTTGTTATTGAATTTATCTATTTATCTGCCGGAGACGCACACATTTCACGAAGAGAGGAAATTATAAGCTCTCTATTGCAATCTCTAGAATTACATCCAAATATCCTTTAAATGATAAATTATACACTACTATCTTCAAAAAAGGAAGCATTAGGTAATGTTGTCCTCCTATATACCGTCTAAAAAATTATCATGCCTCTGGGTCTAAACGACGGCATCGACAACTACAAGAACAATAACAAAAACAATTGCAAATCAAGTCAGTTTTAATAAAAAAATTCCCTTATCAACTTTCCAGACGACGTTTTTAATAGTATTTACAAAACTATTTTCAAGAACTGGAGGCCGAGACCAAGAATCAGTATTAGCTTTAGTTCTTGCGTATGTCATTCTTCAACTTTTATCATGGTGCTGGCGTATGGCTTATTTAGCTACTTATGTGTAACAGGATGAAATATTTCATGACAAAATACTGATATTGTGTTGCAAATGTCGTTTAAAGTTAAACATTCAATAAACGAATATGAATACATTACGTTGTGAATATATTGCATAATAATGGTTTCAAATTTTGGCACAAGGCCAGTAAATTGGGGGAAGGGGTAAGTCGATTATATCGACCCTAATGCTCACTTATCCTATCGACCCCGAAAGGATGAAAGACGAAGTCGACCACGGTAGAACTTGAACTCAGAATGTAAAGACGGTCGAAATGCCGCAAAACATTTTGCCCGGCGTGTAAACGATTCTACCAGCTCACCACTTTAATATATTACATAGTAATGTCAAGCAGATTGTCCACAATATAAGATTTCGGCTTTCTAGTTTTATATGTAGGTCAGATAGACAAACTCAGCAGTAGGTTAATATTTATTTAAACAATATCTCCATAAAGCAAAATTACCCAACTACACTAAAACTACAAATTGGGCGAAAAAAAATAAATAGGTCACATAAGAAGATACATTTTAGCTGCATTTTAATCGATTATTTAGATTTCAACATTTTCATTTTGAATGAAACCTTTCTCTGCTTTTTCTTATGGAAGTTTTTTTTTTATATCTTTATCTTTACATTGGCCCCATTAAATGAGATAGCATAAAGAATTTGGCCTGTATTTCCAATCTAAGCTTTCAACTTATATCCTTGATTTTCATTACCAGAACGGAATTCCTTTAGACGTAAACGTATAATCATCATAAGTGAGTTAAGAACGTTTTATTCATAGAAAAGACTATTAATAGAAAATTCTCTTAATCTCTTCTCTATCACTCTTTCTTTCTCTCCGTCTCTCTCAGCGCCTTATTCTGGAAGGTATCAGTTGATTTCAGACCTGGAATAGTATGGGCTCTGCCATGTCTTAAAATGCCCGAGACTCGCCGTATGTTTAACGGCACCTCTACGATTCCGCAAAAAAAAGTTGAAAATTTGAACTCAGAACACAAAGACCTGCAACAGGGGCCATGACCACCGCCCCTGACCAGGCTATAAGAAAGATAATCATGCAACTCAATTAGAAATATATAAAGATCTGTCACGTCTTACAAGAGCAACAAGCGTGATTAGCTGACCAAATAATTAGAGCGTTGGAGAGTGTTAAGTGATATTTCTTCCGACTTTTTACGTCCGGAATTCAAATCACGTCGAAATCAACTTTACCTCTCATCCCACTATAAAATAAAGTATTTGTCAAATACTGAGGTCAAATACTGAGGTCAAATACTGAGGTCAAATAATGAGGTCAAATACTGAGGTCAAATACTGAGGTCAAATACTGAGGTCAAATACTGAGGTCAAATACTGAGGTCCTCTTTTCAAAGCTGCTGGCCTTGTACTTAATTATTTACAAGAACAGCTATGAT
>NC_068982.1:27128426-27130367 GCF_001194135.2 Octopus bimaculoides
TATATATATATATATATATATATATATATGGGAGAATGTACGAAAAAAAACAACAACAGACGAGGACAGGTGGTGTAAACAACAAAAGGATGTATTAGTTTGACGCTCGGGAATACAGAAAGTCTTTAACGTTTCGAGCTACGCTCTACAACAGAAAGAATACGGAGAAAACAAGGAGAAAAGCACGGAGAAAAAAAATTGAATGGTGTTTGGTCAGCGATCTATCATGAGAGAGAGACAGACAGAGAGAGACAGATAGATAGATAGATAGATAGATAGATAGATAGATAGATAGATAGATAGATAGATAGATATCTGTTCCGTCGATGAATAAATTAGATACCACAGTCTCGTAAAACTCTTCCTCATAATTGAAGCATTAATACTACTTTATTTTATTTCTCAAACTCTTCACAAAACTCTTTACAAAATATTTCCCCCTGCGAACAACATCCTTCTGGAATTCCTGTGGACGTAGACCTACTATTGCCATAATACTAGACATAAATATCACCGATCTTAGACAGCCTGAAAATGTCAGAAGCGTTGACCCTTCTTCCTCTGGTTAAGTTACAAAATTAAAATAATATATAAACAGATGCAGCGTGGCTGTGTGGTAAGTAGTTTGGTTCCCAACCTCATGGTTCCGGGTTCAGTTCCACTGCGTGAAACCTTGAGCAAGTGTCTTCTACTATAGCCTCAGAGTGGATTTGGTAGACGGAAACTGAAAGAAGTCCGCTGTATATATCTTTGTCTGTATATATTTGCGTGTGTGTGTCTGTGCTTGTCCCCCCACCATCGCTTGACTACTCATGATGGTGTGCTTACGTCTCCGTAACTAGACTTACAAAACGAATAAGTCCTGGGATCGATTTGTTCGACTAAAGGCGGTGCTCCAGCATGGCCGCAGTCAACTGACTGAAACAGGTAAATGAATATCATTAGTGTATCCTACTCTTCTCTTCTATTTTGATACATATTTGTTTGTGTAATTTTACCGATTGCGTCTTTCCCCTTCCTGAGAAATGTGCTTGCTCTTCGTCCACGTCTTTCCTGTCCCTGTTGGTTGCTTCTACTTCGAACTCCCAGTCAACAAGAGTTCCTCTATTCGATTGACCGACTTGGCCAGAAATAACAGTCAAATATCTTCAAATCGCACTCCACTGTTCTTACCCAAAGGAAGAACACATTGGACAATGTAATACTAGCCAGATAAACCACATGGAAGGGATGGAATATCATATGATTAATCATACATAGGTCTGCCAGGACTGACATGGGGACGAAACAAGAACAATATAAAACAACTCCTACTACTACTACAAATAATGATGATGATGATGATGATGATGATGATGATGATGATGATGATGATGATGATGATGATGATGATAATAATTTGTAATCATCAATCATTCTGATTTGACCTAGATGCTGCCAGATTTTCAGTTTGGGGTTTCATAAGACCGTGGGATCTAACTTCCTTTTCCTGACTAAACATACATACATTCATACATACATATACACTCGCACACACACACACACGCATGCATGCATACATACATACACACGCACGCACGCACACGCACGCACGCACACGCATGCACACGCACGCACACACATACATACATACACACATACATACATACATACATACATACATACACACATACATACATACAAATATACATATACAACATATATATATAAGAGAAAGAAGAATGTGGGTGTTATGCTGAATTTAAGACTAATTCACACAATACAAATGTTTTGCATTCAGTTTTTTAAATGTTGTTTACATGTTCAGTTCAAATGACGCCAATGAGAAATGTATTCATTAAATGTCTAGGGACAAAAGGTGAAAAGGTGAACTGTTTAATTCAGTTCGAGTTTCAAAACCATCGAATTTATAAAAATGTGTGTGTGTGTGTGTGTGTGTGT
>NC_068982.1:27130604-27138104 GCF_001194135.2 Octopus bimaculoides
TTATGAAGTAGATAATCCTTTATTTGAAATTCCGAAACCCCAAAATTCCACCATCCCACCTTTTTTTTTTTTCATATATATCTTTTTAGATGAATGAAACACCACAAACTGAAAATTCCTGAAAGTGCCCCCAAAATGTTTTTCAACCCTTTTGCCTATCCTGTGTGTCACATGTGAGATACAGGGCATATTTCCCTGGTGCCCAAACGCCATATGTATAATGCACACTCCCACTTTTTTCAACTACCCGAGTAATTCAAGACATGAAAAGAAAGCTTTGTATTACTCAGAACGTGTAAACAAGAACTAAGAACAAGCAAGGGCGTTTAGGACAGACTTATGAAAATGCTTTGGACAAGGAAAGAGTTAAACAAGCGAAGGAGGTCGTAGCTGAACATAGAACGGGAGTGCGTAAAAGCTAGTTTCGTGTAATTGCATCATGAAGCTGATGTACTGTTGTGAAAGTCTAACAGGCGCATTTTCTCTTCATGGAAAACGAACTGTTCCCAAAGTAGAATTGTTAAATGTCGTGCGAAATATCGTGGTCTAGCGCCAAATGTGCATCAAATGATCTTGGTATAAGTATAAGCTGTATTATGAAATATAAATGGGTAAGACACAGGTCTCATTCCCAAACTCTCCCATTTTATACATGCCCTTATACCCTCCTTCTACCGAAAAGAAAAAAGAATCTGAAATCCGAAACATTTCCTAAACTAATTTCAGATTAAAGATTATTACCTGGAATTCTATTCACGTCTAGGATACTTAGCACTTCCCTTTTTCTACTTTCGTCGTGTGATATGTCATACCATGGAAGCAGAATGGCAAAGGGAACTTGCTGGATGGTCCTTCATAATTACAAGTGAAAGCCTTTGACGAAATTCAGCAGCTTGTTAGGGCTCACTTAATACCTCCGATAACTTCACACCCAATTCGGAGTTAAACTTAGAAGTGGAAGAACCACAGTTCCCAATAGTCTCAAAAGGTGATAATAGTAATAATGACCGAGTAAATCATGGTATTTTCGGGATTTCATTAATTCCACTAGTATTGCTGCGACACCTGAGTCTTCTTTGCAATCGACTATGCCATGTGAAGATTTTACTGGCTCCAGAATGATAGGGAACTCAAATTTTTGACAGAGCTCATTTAGCAATATTATTGCCCTCCGTGCTTCTTAGTAGCCTGCTGCCATTAAGTTTGTAGGATAATGATAGCTTCAGTTACCTAAGACTTCATTGTACTAGTACCGTATAAAATTATATATCTGGGCATCTAAACAGATAGCAATGGAAAAATGACAATCTTCGGGGCTAAGGAATGTCGACAGCTAATGAAATGAATTTTCCGATCCAAGACACCTGGTTGAGAGAATTCAATGTCTATAAATATCGTCGACATTTTCAACGAGCAGATCAGCAGCCTCTTTACGATGTTGTTTCATGGTCTCTGTTTCTCTTTCAGCTCAGGAACGGATCCATGTGCGAATGCCCACTCTGAAACTGGGGCTTCTATATCCTAGGATGATGACTCAACTGTTGTGGCAGTAGGGGTATGGAGAAAAGACACAAAGCTAATCATGGAGAGGTCAAGTAACAAGGAGAATCTTAGACTGTCATATCTTTTTACATTTAGATCAAGTTAGATCAAACAGATCGCGGCTGGTAATGCAAAAAAAAAAAAAATCCCCGCTTCAAAGAATCAAATTGGGGAAGACTGACTGTCGGTCAACATAAAGGATTGTCGTACATCATGTGAGGGGGGTTGAAGCTGTTTCGAAACGAGAAGAAGCCTGATGCGATTCGATATTTCCAAAGATTGTCGGTCATGTGTGACAAAAAATACATGGATTAAGGAGACTTAAAAGCCAATTTCAACTTTCTGGAACATAAAAAGAAAGGCATTACGGAGTATGATGTTTCCTGGTAATCATTATATGATTGTTTGAGAGCAAGGAACTCGCTTGTGGCTTCATTAAATTCGAGAATGGGTTTAGTAAGAGAATGAGTCAAACGTTGCGAAGCTTCGATGACATTAAGACGGTTGTCAGGAAAACATCGTCGAAGAACCACATTTTGTATTCCGTGCCAGCGAATTTGGTAATGTCGTCAATGACAAGTGAAAATGGGGTAAGCACCAAGGAATCTACTTCTTTGTCGTAGTCCACATTCGAACAAAATTTCATGGTCACAGGTAAACAGTTAAAAGCGACGGAAATATGAGCCCAAAACTTGTTGATAAGATTATGGAATCCTATCGGCGGCATATCTCGACATGTAAAGTTTTCTTTTCATCCGTTTGTATTAACTATAATAACGAACTCTGTCACATAAATAAGTTTGCTGCATAACCGTCATCTTTGCATTCCCACGGGGCACCGACTGGCAATTGTGTGAGTAAAAAAAAAAAATATGGTAAGGTTCGAGAAACAAGAATGATGGGTAACAAGATGGCTGCCCTCAGTCATACAGTCAACCATTCTCACCAGCTACGTTGTTGAAATAAAAGTATCACAAACATATCAAAGGAGGATGTATTGAATTCGTTGCAAAGGAACGTACGTTTGGGAGTGTGAAAGTGCTGCCTTGCACCTTTCATATTTCATTCCCACACTTCGCAAATTATGGTTAATTTTAGCTTTTTGAAATTGATTCACAAAGAATGTTTGGCCAAAAATGATTAAATAATCAAACAGAAAGCCGCTTGTAGAAAAATTTTAACGGAAGAAATCAAAAGAGCGTCTGCGCGCGTGTGCATCTGCGTCTGCGAGGAACAGATAATGAGGGAATTAGAAAATTACAAGAAGTTACTTAAGAAAGAAAGTAAAGATAAACAAAAGAATAAAGAATGAAAAGATTACAAGAGAGTTAGAAAGAGAAAGTGGAGGGGGGGAAATAAAACGTGCTTGTGGAATGCAAAATGGCAAATGCCTGTCCATGTGTGTATGTGTGCGTGTGTGCGTGTGTGTGTGTGTGAGAGTGTGTGAATGTTTATAGTCTTGTAATAATGTTTGTATAATAACGTATAAATTATGAAATCACACTAATACTACCCGTTATATTTTTGTTTAGGAACGCATTGGTTGTGGGAAGTAATCTGCATGCTGACTGAGGGCAAAGCAGAACGCTTGCAACTAGAAAAAGAACATTACATGATTGAAAACAGCAGCTCGAAAACATTAGACAACTTGAAAGAGCCGCGTGTATTAAACGCACACGTTTATATCGAGCAAGTTCCTGAATGCCTTCTTGAAAATAATAAAATAGTCTTGATTTCCCGCAACCCCAAAGATACTGCTGTCTCTTGGTATAATCACAATGTTGCTGACGTCGAAACGGATTACACTGGAAAGTTTCCTGCCTTTTACGAATTGTTTAGAGTTGGAAACGGTAAGTAAATAATGTGAATATATGTGTGTATGTGTGTGTATGTGTGTGTATGTGTGTGAGCTCAGCTGGACGAATTGATAGATTTCCCATATTTGGTTAAGTTTGGATTCAGCGAGGGATTTGTGGAATCTTTAGTGCATTAAATAAAATGTCTTGTATTTTGTTACCGCTCCTTAAGATTTCTGTTTAAGTCCCATCGAAACCAACTTTACCTTTCATGTCTCTGATGTATACAAAATAAAATGCCAGTCAAGCATGTGAATGAATTCGTATTATAGCTGTTCATATGCCCTTTGAGAGATAGAAACCTCGATGTTTCAAGCAAAACCCTTCCTCAGAGAGAGGGCATATGTTTTTTTTCTTTCTTTTTTATATATATATTTTTGAGAAGTTTTGAAGAAGACTATCGATTGTTGAGTTTAAAAGTCTGGCAAAAACTGATGATTCATATTTAGCTTCTAGCACAGAGATTTCGCTTTTAGCGTAACTAATATGCCATATGTCCAGTCGATCTCGCCATCGTTAATGATAAATGTTTTTATGCTTTGCGTTATCATATTGTTGGTGTTGTTTACTTCCAATCAAGCCTAGTCGAACAAATCTATAACAAAAGACATTCCAGTCATGGTCATTTCGTATTTTGGATATATACAGGACTACATTGTGTAATATATCCATCATTTCCTTTCTAATGAAAGCGAGCTGTAATCTGAAAGCTTGCTCAGGCGTTATGAAATATAACCTGGAAAGCCATTAATGACTCAAGCGCTAAAATGTCAGAGATTACCAGCTGATAGTTTGGTAGTTGTCATGTCACTCGTGTTGCGCTGTTTGTGTACAAAATACATAACCGTGTATACCATTATATTTGTTTTAAGAATATTTTTTTTATATCTTATTCTATCGACCTTGATTTCTGTTAGAATTCTGTTAATTTTTGAGGAAATATGAAAAACAAAACACAGCTTATGGTTGCTTATAATCGTTTTTGAGGCCTTGCAAAGTATCCCATGTGAACGTGGGTGGATTTGCTTACAATTAAGCTGACCTTTCCAAGAATTTCTCATGAGACCAGATCCCTCTCGTGTCTGCACGTAATATCTGTACTCAGATTACTCAATTATAATAAGTGGCGCATAGTGGTTATAATTCCCTACTGTAAATAGTAACATCAGTTTAAAATTGACGAATATGTCATTAGTACCCATGATTTTATTGTATAGCCATGTGTGTCATAGTTGTAGCTGTTGTCTCAAACGTGAAGATGGAGATTTCTGGTTTTTATGTAACCTGGATGATACATATTTGTTAAAATATAGTGGAAGTAATCTGAATGACATTCATATCAAGGTACAGAGGAAGTAAATACCTTTTGCTTTCACAAATTGATTACGAAAATGTTGGACTTCGATCTGCTAAAAACTAGCCAAATTACTCTCAAATCTCATCCTACTTTTTAAAAGAAGAGGAGACTACTTTAGATCTCTCTCTCTATAAAAAAAAACCTTACTCCTAAAATTAGCATGTAAGTGGCTGAGTACTCCACAGATAGGCGTACCCTTAACCTAGTTCTCAGGGAGGTTCAGCATGACACAGAGTGTGACTAGGCTGGTCCTTTGAATTACAGGTACAACTCAATTTTGATAGCTGGATGGACTAGAGCAACGTGAATTAAAGTGTCGTGGTCAAGGACACAACGCACCGTCGGGAATCAAACTCACGACCTTATGATCGTCAGCCGAATATCCCCCAACCACTAAGCCATACGCCTTCTCAATATAAGAGAGGTACTCACAGCTGGAATGAGTTTGATTATACGTCTCTTTGGTCAGCAAAATGTATGTTACAAAAAATAAATTCATATCTTTTCTGAATGATAAAAGTGATTCCTTAGAAGTTCGTTTGGAATCTAAATTTAATCTCAATCACTGTACCACAACCGAAGAACAGACACGAAATGGATAAAATTAAGGGAAAAAATCATTAGCATATTAAGACAGTTTAATGCCTAAAATCATAACAAATATGAACTTGTGGAAAACTATCTAACTTTGAGTCTTAATAACAAAAATTATCCATATGATAAATTGAATGAAGGCACAATCAACATGAATATACGCTCCAACGAATCATCGCTAATAATCAAACATATTAAGGCAGCGAGCTGGCAGAATCGTCAGCACACCGGGAAAAATGCTTAGCGACATTTGGTCTGTCTTGACATTCTAAGTTCAAATTCCGCCGAAGTCGACTTTGCCTTTCATCCCTTCGAACTCGTTGAGCACTAGGGTCGATATAATCATACCCTCTCCCCCGAAATTTCTGTCCTTGTGCCAAATTTTGAAATCAATATTTAAACATATTAAGGCGGTAAGCTTGTAGAATCGTTAGCACACCGAGCAAAATGCTTAGCGGCATTTCGTCTGTCTACATGTTCTGAGTTCAAATTCCGCCGAAGTCGACTTTGACTTTCATCCCTTCGGGCTCGATAAAATCAGTAAAAGTTGAGTTCTGGGGTCGATGTAATCGTTTTATGCCATCCCCCGAACTTGTTGTCCTTGTACCAAAATTTGAAACCAATAGTTAAGCATATTGATAAGCAGATCTCCAATCTATCATCAGCTAAGAATATTTTCGACAATGTTGGCCCATGTTACAAAATTATATAGTTCAATCCACCATGTATTATAACCATATGTATCTAGGTACTTCTTAACCTTGATAAATATTCACTCTTACATCCTCCAAACGTCACAACATCGATTAGACTGACCCCAGTATGCAAATGGTACTTAATCTATCTACCCCGAAAGGATGAAAGGCAAAGTCGACCTCGGCGGAATTTGAACTCAGAACATAAAGACAGACGAAATACCGCTAAGCATTTCGCCCAGCATACTAACGTTTCTTATTTCTTTATTGCCCACAAGGGGCTAAACATAGAGGGGACAAACAAGGACAGACAAAGGGATTAAGTCGATTACATCGATCCCAGTGCGTAACTGGTACTTAATTTATCGACGCCGAAAAGATGAAAGGCAAAGTCGACCTCAGCGGAATTTTAACTCAGAACGTAACGGCAGACGAAATACCGTTAAGCAAGCCCAGCAAGCTAACGTTTCTGCCAGCTCACCGTCTTATCAGTGACAAAATATTGACTCTGCTCTGTCATGTTTTACTTTGAAGAAAGGAAACTACTTTTTGTTGATACACCAAGAAATTCAGGTGGCGAACTTTTAGGCATATTTCCCCTCCAAGTTCAAGTCAGCAAACTGCGTCCCACCTATGGCACAGCATCCCGGATTCTTGGCATATCCCCGACTCACACCCATCATCACTGATGCTCCTCCACAACTCGCCCAAACCACTATGACACCCTTTCTTTTCTAACTTTCTTTCCTTCACTTTATCTTTTCTTTTCTTCTTCTTTTCTTTCCTCTTCTTGTACCATCGACCCGTTTTTATCCAGTTCTCTCGTAACTAATCGATACTGTATATACCTTAAAGGATACTGGACTGTTTAAAATCTGTCGGAATATGTAGGAGCTCTCCTTACTATGTAGTGGCTATTCTGAATGTATAGCTGTGTTACCTCTCGCGTATTATATCTCAAAAACTTATGAACATTGATACAAATGTTGGTATCAAATGGGTTCAAATTATGACACAAGGCCAGCAATTTTAGGGGTGGAGTTAAGCCCATTACTTAGATTCCAGTGTTTATCTGGTACTTATTTCATTGACTCCCGAAAGGATGAAAGGCAAAGTTGACCACGACAGCTTTTGAGCTCAGAACATAAAGACAGACGAAATGCCGCTAAGCATTTTGTCCGGCGTGGTAACGATTCTGCCAAGCTCGCCGCTTTAATTTGATGCAAATATTAAACAGTACAGTTTTTTGACAGGATCCGAAGAACATGAGAATATTCCATCGCTTGCAGTTTAACTGGACTTTATATTATGCTTTTGAAATTTATACCGGAAATTATTTATAAACCTGCTTTTTGATTATTTAATTGCTTGACTCAAAACCAATATGGCGTCAGTGCTTTTAATTTGGCTGCGATGTATGTTCTAGAGCATGGTCTTTGTATCTTCGTATATGATT
>NC_068982.1:27139581-27149000 GCF_001194135.2 Octopus bimaculoides
ATATATATACATCGACACCGGGATATGGATGCTGAAATGCCAAAGAAAATAAGGGCAGGATGGAAGGTATTTAACTCAATAAAGGATGTGCCCCAAAACCAGCAAGACAATACCATTAGTGCCAGAGTCTTTAATAGCAGCATCCGCTTGGCGGCTGAAGTTTCACCGAACGTGGAAGGTTCGCTCTTTTGGGGGAGATTTGCCACTCCATTAGTGTGATGGAGAAACCAACATTTCCCGACACGCAAATTTCCTTCTAGAATATGGAATCAAGACTGAAGAAAGGCTACGCCCCACTATCTGGATTTTACGAGGAGGCTCTCCGTTGTGGAGAGAGAGAAGAAGAGAACACGGTTGTTACGAAAGAAAATACAATTATTTCAAGTACTAACGCCCCCAATACCAGTCGCTCTAATGATAAATACCTGAAAACCATGAATAGTGAAAGTCGCGGCCTCGTGTCGGCGGCAAAAGTTAATCAAGAGAAGCTAAACCTTAGTATGGAAGAATTGAAAAAATACGAAGGCCTACAACAATGTCAGTCTAAACCCCCCCCCCCATGAAATCACGCAACACACTTTGTGCAAAACGATCACATACAAAACTCTCTCTTTAAAAACATGAAAATAGAACACGCCTCAAAGAACTAATCGAATAATGCCTACAGCGCATATCGGGAAGGACCTATGTGGAAAGGAAGCTAAAGAACATTCCTCAGTGACACTAAAAACCACCGAACTAGTGCTACTACCAACTTATTTAGGAAGACGAACATCAAAAATAAAAATTGGGAAGGTGCCCCCAGAGATAGACGTCGTATGGATAGTGGTGGCTGTCCCGCTGGACCTGGAAAGTAACATAAATATCCTACAAGTTACCAAACTCCACAAACAAAACTGAAGGGGTCAAGGCATAGAATTAATAATTCAAGCCACACAACAAGATCTTGAATCGCAACCCGACTAATCAAGCTTCCAGATGGAATAACTATGTTACAAATGTGGGGAAGAAGGTGCATATCAAGGTCACCTGCTCAAGGGGAATCCACAGTAATGATCCAAAATACCCACATACCCAAAAATTTTATTTAGGTAAGTGCAAAACACTGTTGGGCGTTTTACACACTCATTTTGAAATCAGTATTTAGTTTATTTGGGAGAGCCACAGTCTGTTTTCTCTATATGTAACGGGTTATGCATCGACAAGGTGGAAATAAAGTGAGAATATGCTCTGCTAGAATTAAAAGCCGATCACCAGCTGTCTTCCCTGATACTAGAGCTATACTCTAAGTCGCGGGATAAATATGAAAATAAATGATAGTAAAGCGAAAATGGATTACCTTCTCTGCTCTACTTCAGAATATATTGTCTTTGCAAAAAAAAAAAACACACTTATAATAAATCTATTTATTGAATATTAATTCCAAGATACATTCAACGTTGCGAGCGTCTTGGAGTCAAGAGAAAAGACTTGTTGTGCTTAGTCCCTGTGCAAATTTCATTTCTTACTGTATACAAACTCACTCCAGTTACGCCGCTAAAAGCTTTTGTTAGCTGTAGATTTGTACAGTGTTATCTAAATATAGTCGCAATACAAGTAAACCTTTACGCTCAGAAGTTTTAACTGCCAGGCCAAGAAATTATATCGAACTAACAGTCACCTTAAATAGAATCAAACATGTACAAGTGACAAACTGCATGCAATAATATTAGCAAAACAGTTACATCTCTCGGAAACAAATCCCTTTCGCTATTCGAGTAATGCATCTTACATCATTTCTTATAATTGTTCCTGAGTCAGCTACCAAATTAAGTTCTTTATAGAGTCTGGACTGTCATTCAACAGCGCAGAGGAGAGGTGTGTGATTCTGTATTCTGTTCACTATCAGATATAAAAGACAGTTATTTGTGACTTCGTTTGTTTGATCTGAAGGAGCTAATATACACTAAAGAATCACAATTGTATTACCTCTTATTTGATATATAAATCTAGTTCGTTGCGATCCACCATTTCTTCTATATCGAAACTAAAGTGAAACTAGTGTCATAAAACATTCGCATTGGTGACTGTATGTGTCTACCCATTTAAGCAAATGTACTAAGAAGTCTCCTGAGTAAAGGCTTGTCCAACAACTCAAAAGTATACCTCAATAGAAGTTATGCCTGAGTTTTGCTTTGACGAATTGTTTTAACGAGTATTGTGAATAGTCTCTAAATAGACTCTGAATAACTCTTTTCTCTCACCAATTTCCATTAATATGACAAATTGAGGCGATGAGCTGGCAGAATATTTAGCACATGTTCTTAGCTCAAATGTCGCTGAGGTCGACTTTGCCTTTCATCCTTTCAGAGAAGATAAAATAAGTACCAGTTGAACACTGGGGGCCAATGTAATCGACTTATTCATTCCCTTAAAATTACTATGACAAATTTTCCTAAAATTTTGATGCGTCATATATCAAATTGTTTTCATTATGGGTCACATGTTATCAATTTTACTTTATTTAAAATCATCCAGAAGTTCTGGAGCCTTATAATTAATTACCGGAATGTTGATGCCAATTTGCATTTTAAGGAAGAAATTGAATTTCACACTGACCATTGCATTCTTTTTTGCTTTTATGAGAATTTAAAATTTTACAGAATTTTCCTTTATAATTTCATCAAACATTTTTTATAGATTTACATACTATTTTATTGTAATTCTTTTCCAATACTTAACGCAAGTTCTAAATGCGTGACATATTGATGTCGCATGTTTATATTCACAAAAGTGTAATTTTATATTAAGGGATGAGATAAAAATTTACATGCCCCCTGAAAATTATTCTTTTTCCTCACATAATACGAATTTAAACAATAGCAACATTTGGAATTGAACTTATACTTGTCTTTTTATCAATATGTGACAATGTTATCATCCATCACACTTAATACGAAGTTCAACAGCAGTGACGTTTATAATCAGATTTGTCTTTGTTTAGTTTTACTTTTTTATCAATATGTGACAGAGGCATCATCAATATCATTCTCACTATCTTTCTTTCTGTTTCAGTCATCTGAAATTTAGAAATCATTTCAAACTGCCGAACGAATTCAATACAAACATTAAGCTTCGGACGACTGTTTTATACATATTCTATTGAGATTGCATGCCGTCCAAGAATCTCATTTTAATCACATCGTCTTTATATATTCTGTCATATATTTCAAATTTTATCAAATTAGAAAAAAACGAGCAGACTCACGTAATCTCCGAAAATGTTTTTTTTTTAAATTAGTCAAATTTTAATGTAATAAGAATCTGATACTTTCAACAATTATCAATCACTTTAGGGGAAGAATTTGATAACTTTATAACGGCTCTTATACAGCTAAAATCCATTTGTTTTAAGTTCCAGGGATTTCATCATCGCCTAAGCTTTTAGTATATTCACCATACCTAGTTTAGATGAAAAAAACCTGTTGTTTGTTGTTATCATTAGTGTCCAGATAGTTCGTTCTTGCTAACCGTAAAAATCACAGCCAAGCATGTCGTATCTATATCATCGAATAAAATATCATTGGTTTTAACCACTGACCCCATTGTGTTGTTAATAGTCGTATACTGTCCTTGACATTTTAAAAATGTCTGTTTTTCTGGTGATAATCCAAGCTGTTACATTAACAAGATGCTACTTTAAATAGACCAAATTATGTACAACCTGAAAATTCATGGAATAATGTGAAAAGTACATTACGGTAACAAAAGCAAATAGTCAAACAGTGTGGATTTGTGTCAATATGGGAAATCAATATTCACATACGATAAATAAGACAGTGATTTTTAGAGTGGCAAATACTTTAGTATGCTGGAGAATATCTTTTTGAATATATAGCTCTTGTGCAGACATCGCTGTGTGGCTTCGCTACTATTCCTGCATGATATTTTGGTAAAGTGTCTTCTACCATTGGTTGAGGTAGACAATGAATGAAATGTTGGAGACGGAAACGGTATGAAAGCCTATTGAAGAGACCACTCCTGTTCTTGACTAGGAAACCTGGCAGAATTCTGGAACAGCTATCACTGCTTCAATGGGAAAAGAAAGGGCAAGCTATTGGTTGTTTTTGCTTTCATTTTTTCTTTGTTTTTCTGTATTTCTGTGTTTCATATTACGATTCCCAAAGAGTTTTTTTCCCCAAAACTTTCAATTTTTTTACATTTTGCTCCCGAATTCCGTGCCTTTTTCCTTCCACATGATGAAGTGAAAGCTTTCCCAAAACTTCGCTGTAAACTTTGTACATTTCCCTGTTCAACACAGCCATCTGGTCGCAGGGTGCCGTTAGCTGAGTCCCCTCTGGTTGAAGAATAAAGATCAGATCTGTAGCTTGACGATAAGCTCCTCCCTTCCTCACACTGTAACACAGAATGCTAAAAAGGTCATGTTGATATTTATCCTCTGGCAAAACTATTAAAAGTTGGGACTATTTATTGACAAAACATTACTTTTCTTTCAGTTCCTAATGGTGACTGGTTCAACTACAATAAAACCTGGTGGGAATGGTCTAAAGGAAGACCAAATGTTCTCTGGGTGACATATGAAGACGCGAAATTGGTAAGTAACTTAGCTTTGGCCCTTTAATTCAAATTTTATCTCGTCTTTATCTGGTACACTTACGCATACACTTCGCGCATTCGCACACATAATCCACTTTTCATAATTGGTTCCGAACCTCTGACAGAGAGACTGCAACATTTTATTATTATATCACAAAAGCTAATTTGAAAATCATTGCTCACTGTTGAATATTTTTATGATTCGCTGCAATACAAACAAATCCATATCATAAGAATTCAAGCTGTCCACCTGTCATCCAAGGCAGATAACTGTGAGACATAATACACAAGTTACTTCCTTGTTACTTTAGAAAAATCTTTTATGTCTATATTTTGACATTTGTTTCTGCTAAATAAATTTTGCGATACATTAAGGTCAACATCGATTTCCTACTCATGTTTATAGCACAGAATAATCCGTACGTATGTCAAAAGATACATAAAGGTTGTAGTTATGAACTGCCGAATCCAACAAACCCACAATCACAATTTCTACAGTTTAGTGGAGACACATATGGTACATGGTCTCTGCGGAGCAAATAATCCAGATTCCTTTTGCATGATGGGTGGTTAGTATAGCAAAAAGTGTTTAAGAGAGTATAAACAATAAATAGTACAATATCGTCGCTAGATTCCTAAGGAGTCAGGTCGTACTGTTTCCATATATATATATATATATATATATATATATATATATATATACACTGTTTTTGTCTTCTGTGCGAAATAATAATTGTTTTCTTTTAAAACAGGACTTGAAATCAGTGACTAAGAAAATAGCAAAGTTCCTTGAAATTCCAGCTTCCGATGAATTGTGCCAGGCCATTGCTCATGAATGTAGCTTTAAAAAGATGAAAGCGGAGAAGCACAACTTGCTACCTTTCGAGTTACGTGGTGACATGTCATTTTATAGGAAAGGTAATCATTTTGAAATCTGTTATTCTTTAAATAGTGAATTTGTACGAAGGAAATATCTCAGTTAAAGATTTCTCACCTGATTTTGAAATAGAGACTCCGCTTCTTAAATACTGAATCTTGGAAGGAAACCGACAAAATGGCAACGGCTACGAATAGTGATCTAATGCATTTTTTGGAAATTTTAATTATTTCTTTGCAAGTCAGAGATATGCTCCCGGGCACTAAACTGGATAGATACGAAGTAAAGTTAAGTCCTCCTTTCGGTCGGTCGACCAGCTAAAAAAATAACCAAATCGCAATTAAACAAAATGAAAACAAAAATTCATAAAGGATAGCTTGACCTTAGATACACCATGCATGGGGAAAATATGGTGGCCTACGGTCAGATGTGGAAGCACTTCATGCAAACAAAACGTTTTTCCAAAATTTTGACCTCTCACTTTTAAAATCAGCTTTAAAAAAAGATAAAAGGACACATTGGATACTGTAGTCCTGGATATAATATGTAAATAAAGGATGGGCTAGCCGCTGTTAGAATATCTTGAAGCATAGGTTTGCCTGATCAAATCTGCCCAGAGATAAATAACATGCGAAAGTCATTGGGGAACTTTATCCGTGGTCGTTTGACTTGCTACAAATAGTGAACCGAGAATGTGGTATAGATATGTGTCCAAGGTACTACGTGATTTATTCTTAGCATCGAAACCTCATAGCAAATTTTTGCACCACACTTTGCACCATTATTGATAACAGGATAAATAAACAAATCAAATATAGTATAAAGAAAAATAATCAGTCGTTCTATTTTTTTTTAATACTATTTTAAATAGAATATACACAACGATAAATGGATCAGATTATTCAATTGTTTGCTTGTTTTTTGTTATTTTTGGTTTGTCTATTTCGAGTTTTAAACCTAGCATGACGTTTTCCAATTATTTTTCTCTTTTGATTTTTTTTAAAATTAATTTTTTCAGGTCAAGTTGGAGATTGGAAAAACTGGTTCACTGTGGCTCAGAACGAAGATTTTGACCGGATATGGGACGAAAAAATGAAAGACTGTGATCTCCCAGTCCAATTCACAATTTAAAAGATGAAATTTAAAGATATTGTAGAACGACTGACATATGTTTTAATTACCATTACTCTAATTGTGGAGGTATTGTTTGAACTATAGCATTTGGATATGGTATATATATTTATATATATTAGTGTGATCCTATGTATAGGTGACAACATTGACAACAAAAAATTTTTCCCAAGTATTTAACATGATAAGAATTATCTAAAAAATGCGATTACAAAAGTAAGGATTATAATTTTGAGACAGTTGCAATAATAATAAGGATGATGATAATAAAGATTTGTAATAATAGCAGCAGCAGAAGCAACAACAACAACAACTACTATTACTACAACAATGATAATAAGCCTTTATGGGCCACGAGGACAATATTAAATATTAAACGTGTTATACAATATTAAACTTTATAATACAAACGCAGTTACAAAATGTGAAGGGATGTACATGCAAACAAATGAACAAACACATAGATAGATAGATAGATAGATAGATAGATAGATAGATACATACATACATACATACATACATACATACATACATACATACATACAGAGTAGGGTGAAAGTAATACAATATATTAAGATATGTGAAGATTTCTTATTGCAAAATTGTACAAATAAATACAAATGAGAGCAAAGCATACACACACATAGAGACACACGAGGAAAAAGTATCCACCTAGTTAGAATTAGATTGCATGAGTCTAGACACTTTCTGAAAACTGGGTTCTCCAAAATTATCTCTGAGCATTTTCGGTCTAAACCAAAACGTGAAGAGACCCACAGCTTTGCCTTTGGGAGCTGCGCTACCAGTCTTGTCATCAGCATTGTAGTTTACGGGATTCAATGTGACCGGCATATTTATGAAGACCACACTGACCCACATGCTAACTCGTGTTACTTTCGTGCTTGCCTTGTACTGTGCCGCAAAGATGACAAAAAGCCAAATGTCAACGTCTCTACAAATGTATTTGACTGTGACTCTTGTATAACTTCTTCCCATTTATTACAGTGCCATCTTTTGGAATGTGTGAAGCGAGCTATCTTTTGTTTTTGCCTTCATTCTCAGTCTTATGGAACTGGCATATACTTCCATACGCTATAGTCTGGCCGATGGAGTACATCTTGCTACACATCAATCCGGTTCTCTTTTCACTGTTTCTTTGAAGGTATATGGAAACCCATCCATTTTTCGAAACATGGGAGTGCGCTACTTTCTTCTTCGGGCAAGGAAGCACTAGCATTTGTAACATACCTCGCCCATATTGGCATTTTTCCGGAGCTGATCTGTGACACACGTTTGCCAAACAAGCAAAACATGTGATGCTGTTGTTATTGTCATTGTAAATGTTTATGCTTCTGTCATTTATGTTTGTAAATGTATGAATGTCTGTGTTTACAAACATAGATGCCTGAATAATTGTCATATTTTAAAATCTGATGTCTTCTTACAAAATTGTCAAAATATTTTTCAAAATTTCGCTGGGGTTTATTTGCCACTATATCAATCGTTGTTAGAGCATCCTTCTCTTCCCCCAGGGCTGGGTACCTTGCACCATATTTTGTTCTCTCCAGGATAATGTACTTGATGCTCAAACATCTTAAAGCCTTTCTCCTGGTAAAAAAAAAAGAAGAAAAGAAATAATTAAATATACTTACTTTTTCATCTGAAGCTCGTAATATATGTCCGTTCAGCGATAACAACAACAACAATAATAATAACAATGATGATGATGATAATAATAATAATAATAATAATAATAATAATAATAATAATAATAATAATAATAATAATAATAATGATAATAATAATAACAATAATAATAATGTCTCCGTTGTGCCGAATCTGCAATAGAGCTGACGAATTTGACAAAGCAAATCACATATGCACTATAATTGATGTTGCGTGTCCATTTGACCCACGAATAGTCAAGAAGAAAGGCAAAAGGCTAGACATATACAATCCTCTTAAATACAAGATAGCTCGACGGTTGAAAATGAAGAAGGTGAACACAATGCTAATTATTGTTGGGCCCTTTGGGACAGTATCAGAAGGTATCAAGAGAAATATAAAAGAAATGGGAATAGAATGCCCAGTTAAGCTGTTGCAAAAGGTTTCCATCATTGGCACGGCCAAAATCATCACGAAAATATTTGATAGCTCAAAAGAACAGATAGCAAGGTACCGTAGGCTGAAGACAGCAGGTCGGCTACGTATGCAAAAATCCAGGAGTTAAAACATGAGTTATAATAATAATAATAATAATAATAATAATAATAATAATAATAATAATAATAATAATAATAATAATTGCATTATTAAGGGTGGATCTGATTCAACCGCCAGCCGATAATACGGAAAATGCTGTTATCAATGATTGGAAATAGATAATTTTTTTTTTATTTAGTCAGCAAGAAAAAGGAAAAACAAAATGAACAACATTTTTATTTAAGGGAGACCCTTTCTAAACAAATATTCTTTTAAAGAAAAATTTTCTATTCAGCAATCAGCCGAAAAATATATTTAAATGACAATTTCTTATTTAATAATCACCCAGACAATTAAAACAAAATACAGGACAGTAAGTTTACTATTCAACAACAAATCGAATATATTTTTGAAAGAAAATGTGGATTGGCCATAACTGTCCATCATTCAATATTAAACGTTTTGCAACAATGGTTGTAAGACTTGTGAGGATATAAATATTCATACATACTTACATAGGTACATACATACATACATACATACATACATACATACATACATACATACATGCATGTGTGTATGCGTGTGTGTGTGTGTGTGTGTGTGTGTGTGT
>NC_068982.1:27150055-27151867 GCF_001194135.2 Octopus bimaculoides
AATAATAATAATAATAATAATAATAATAATAATAATAATAATAATAATAATAATAATAATAATAATAATAATAATAATAATAATTGCAATATTAAGGATGAATCTGATTCAACCGCTAGCCGAAAGGATGAACAATATTATCAATGGTCACAAAAAATAGAAATTAAAAAACTTTTTTTTACAGAAAATCCTTTCTTAAAAAACAATGTTTTAAAGGAAATTTTCTTATTCAACAATCCGCCGAAAATACATTTGAAGGACAATGTCTTATTTAACAACCATCCTGACAAACACAAACAAATTAAAAGATAGTTTGCTCAACAATCAGTCGAATATATTTTTGAAGGAAAATTTGAATTTCCGTTCAAAAGTAGACAAAAATCCAAAAATTGTTTGTAAGTGTCAATAAGGTTGGTTTCCTCATGAGGAGTACACACACACACAAAAAAAAGGAACTCTAAAGTTTTCGTCGCATTGAATTAATAAAAAGAATGAGAGTAAGAAAGGAGTTTGTATTTAACAAGCATCCAAAAAATAGAGTTCTGGATATTTAAATCTAATGTTTAAGACCCTTACTCTAAGTAAAAGAAACAAGAATCTTATTCAGTAATCAAATTGAAAATAATTCAACAAATTTTCTATTCAAATGGAAGCAAATATTTCCTTAGTCACACAGAGAAGGGATTATTTTTTATTGAAATCATTGTTCAAAATTACAAAGATGAAATATTCTACACGTTGTCCATCAACAAAAGACATGTATAAAATGGAGATTCTAATTCCACTGCAGAATGTCTAACTGCAAAAAGTAGGTGGTAGAAATGATTTTTCTACGCAACTAGTATTCGAAAACGAGGAATAATAATTGCTTTTGTTGTTACTATTGAATTGTTGTCGGGGGTTTTTTATATTGTTTATTCATTTTTACTTAAGAAAATTCTTTCTGTTTTCTTTTCAGCTTGAGTATCTAAAATATTCCACATTTCTAAACTACAATGCTATTTACTGTTTATTTATTGATGTGTGTGCGCGTGTGTGTGTGTACGTGTGTGCGTGCGTGCGTGTGTGTCTGTGTGTGTGTGTGAGTAAGTGTGTGTGAGTAAGTGTGTGTGAGTAAGTGTGTGTGAGTAAGTATGTGTGAAATGCTTCCTTCGCTCTTTAAATGATGACGCCAGCTATATATAATTGGAATCTTGAAATGCTGCTGTCCATGATTTCCATCTCCTTGTCACTCCAACCACACTGCTATAATGACCGTAAACATCATCCACTTATTTCCACCCCCATCATACTCGTTGCTATCATCATCATCATTATCATCGTCATCATAATAATTCTTAGTTATTTTGCCACCACTACCCTTACCACCACCATCACCATCACCATCATCACTATCACCACTAACAACAACAGCATCATTAATCTCCACCAAATTGACTTTGTGCATTCGGACGAAGTTAAATAATAAAGTATTATTGTTATGTGACGAAATACAATATGGCAGCATAGAATAGTCTGGATGTGAAAGCATTCGATTGGATGGATCAATGGAGAAGGAAAGTAAAACAAGAATTTAAAAGGAAAAAGAGACAGAGAAAATGGAAGAATGAAGAAAACACATTAAGATATTTTCCTCTCAGATAAACATTAAAATTTTCCATTAAAATTAAAATACGATTTGATGTGTTGTTCCCTTTATGTTTTTATATTTTCTTTTATTTATGATCATATCGAAGCTAGTATTTCATTTTAGTTTAGTTTGGTATTTACCTGCCAAGTTTCGGGATACGTATTTTTCGGGGGGGGGGGGGG